>NC_036184.2:1631250-1957500 GCF_900002385.2 Plasmodium yoelii | reverse complement strand
TTAAACACAGATAATATATTTAATCGTTTTATATTAAAAAAATAAACACAAAATTTAATATAAAAAATAAAAGTCATGCAAAAAATTGATAGTTAAGACTTGTAATGTATATATTTTTATTATATATACTAAACATATATAATAATAATTCATTACATATACAAGTATATATAGCAAATCATTACTATATATATTTAATACAATAATAAAAATATATACAAAGATTAATATACTATTATTTAATGAAAATAATAATAATTTCATATAAATACAAAATTATTATCCATTAAATATTAGTATACAATCTTTAAATCGTATAATAATAATGATCCTTCCGCAGGTTCACCTACGGAAACCTTGTTACGACTTCTCCTTCCTTTAAAAGATAGGATTTACGGTCCTTCCAAAAAAATAAAAATAAAATTTCTATTTTCTTGTCCAAACAATTCATCATATCTTTCAATCGGTAGGAGCGACGGGCGGTGTGTACAAAGGGCAGGGACGTAGTCAGCACAATCTGATGAATCATGCTTACTAGGCATTCCTCGTTCAAGATTAATAATTGCAATAATCTATCCCCATCACGATATGTATTGATAAAGATTACCTACACTTTTCAGTGGAGGAAAAATATATGCTGGCGCGTAGGCTTTGACACCCACGCGCAGATATAAATTTAAGCACTCGTTTTACATATCAGTGTAGCACGCGTGCAGCCTAGTATATCTAAGGACATCACAGACCTGTTGTTGCCTTAAACTTCCTTGTGTTAGACACACATCGTTCCTCTAAGAAGCATTAAATAAAGCGAATACATCCTTATCAGAAGAGAGGCATGTCGAAGATGCGAGAAACATACCGCAAAAGAGCAAAAGGTAAACCAATTGATTAAGCAGTATGACCGCAAAAACGTCAAAACCAATCCCCCGATAAAGGATATAGCGTACTCGCCGCTAATTAGCAGGTTAAGATCTCGTTCGTTATCGGAATTAACCAGACAAATCATATTCACGAACTAAAAACGGCCATGCATCACCATCCAAGAAATCAAGAAAGAGCTATTAATCTGTCAATCCTACTCTTGTCTTAAACTAGTGAGTTTCCCCGTGTTGAGTCAAATTAAGCCGCAAGCTCCACGCCTGGTGGTGCCCTTCCGTCAATTCTTTTAACTTTCTCGCTTGCGCGAATACTCGCCCCAGAACCCAAAGACTTTGATTTCTCATAAGGTACTGAAGGAAGCAATCTAAGAATTCCCCGGAGGGAAATCTTATTTATAAATTTTCATCCAAAACCTAGTCGGCATAGTTTATGGTTAAGATTACGACGGTATCTGATCGTCTTCACTCCCTTAACTTTCGTTCTTGATTAATGGAAGTATTTTAGGCAAATGCTTTCGCAGTTGTTTGTCTCCAGAAAATCTAAGAATTTCACCTCTGACATCTGAATACAAATGCCCCCAAGCTACTCCTATTAATCGTAACTAAGCCAAAATAAGAAAAAAGAACAAAAAATTTGACTTGTTCAATTTTGTTATTCCATGCTATAGTATTCAAACGCGAAAACGCTTTAACTGTTTGCTTTGAACACTCTAATTTACTCAAAGTAACGAGAGCCCAATGATAAATCAGTGGGCTCTCAAAGGGCCAGTAATTAAAAGAACTGCAACGAGGCATGAGATATCGAGGCGGAGCCAAGAATCTAGCCAAGTGAGTTGCTTAAAATAATAATACCCTTGAAGTTCAACTACGAGCGTTTTAACTGCAACAATTTTAATATACGCTATTGGAGCTGGAATTACCGCGGCTGCTGGCACCAGACTTGCCCTCCAATTGATTTTTGGGAAGGTTTTAAATTCCCATCATTCCAATTATAAAACCAAAATTTGGCCTTATATTGTTATTTCTTGTCACTACCTCTCTTATTTAGAATTGGGTAATTTACGCGCCTGCTGCCTTCCTTAGATGTGGTAGCTATTTCTCAGGCTCCCTCTCCGGAATCGAACTCTAATTCCCCGTTACCCGTCATAGCCATGTTAGGCCAATACCCTAACATCAAAAGCTGATAGGTCAGAAACTCGATTGATACACACTAAATATAATAAATATATTATGTGTTACTTCTTTGTTATAATTCCTTTAATTAAAAATTTTTCTTATAAGGCTTAACAAATACATGCTAATTACTCCGGAGAGTAAAAAGCACTTAAAGCAAGTATTAGCTACAGCTTTTCCGTAGTTATCCTTATAATAAAATGTCAAGTAGATTATAACTGTTTTAATGAGCCGTTCGCAGTTTCTACATATAAAATATGCATATACTTTCACTTGCATGGCTTAATCTTTGAGACAAGCATATGACTACTGGCAAGATCAACCAGGTTACTATATATATCAAAATATATATTTAAAATACTATTTATTATTTATCATTTTTTACCATTAACATTTTTACATATTTAATTATTATTCTTCATAAATCAGGAAATTTCCTAACATTATTAAGAACAACAATAATTATATAAAAACAATAAAAAATAATATTAACAATAATAAATATTATTTTATTCTATATTTTATTATATATATTTTTTATTATCTTTTATAAAATTAATTATATAATTTCTTATTTGATGTTTTATATGTAAATTATCTTAATTATTTCTTTATTTTCAAATATAAAGACATAATAAGATTAGTCGCACCTAATAAAACGAAGCACAATAATTTTTACATAAAAATTTTTGTATTTCTTTATTATGATGCATTTTTTATACAAATTTTATTATATACAAAATATATAATAAAAGTATTAATAATAGTATTTAATTGAACGGATATAAAATTAACGTAATTAACAACTTTATATATATTTAAAGTTATTATCATTTTTTAATTTGAAATTTCCTGTGTCATTTCAAACGCCAAAAAATTTCATAATTTGGTCCAATATTATAAACAAATCAATAAACAAACATAATTTTTATAATTAATAAACTGCTATTATTATTAACAATTCATTAACTATAAAAATTACTATAAACTTTGCCATATATTATTATATAAATAACATATAACATTAATAAAATCATATTTAAGTTTGCCATATTAATTATTTATATTAACTTAAATAAATTAACATATTAACTGCTAATACATATTAACTGTTAACTGTTTTTATTAATATTAATAATTAATATTAACACTACGAATGGAGGGCGAATTTCAATTATTATTTATTCATTTTTTTAAAAAATCGACTTTTAATTATTCCATTTTTTTTTTTTTTATTACATTTAATCGCATTTAATCAAATTCAATCAAATTTAATCATTTAAGGTCTAGGGTATGCCCCCCCCCCATATATATTTACTTTATTTAATATATATAATGTATTAAACACTTTATTTTATGGTACATGTACCGAATATTGCAAGTGCACTAAAATAATATATTTATATCATATTGCTTTATGTGGTTTTTAATTTATATAATAAAGACAATCCACTAATATTATATATGCTTTAATATTTGTTGTACTTCTTTAAATATACTGCTCTTTTAAACTTCCGCGACTGTGAATATACCTCCTTTAATTATGATTAAATATGATTAAATCGTTACATTTGGAAATCATTTTTTTTATTAATTAAATTTATTTAAAATGGCTATCAAATTCTCCAATAAAATATATCTCCAATAAAATATACTTCCAATATAATATACTTCCAATATAATATACCTCCAATATAATATACCTCAATATAATATACCTCAATATAATATACCTCCAATAAATATATTTATAATAAAATATATATATAATAAAATTTTATTATCACTGATTATTATTTATTAAAATTTATGATTATTTTCTGTACATAAAAGAGAAATATTTTTTTATATTGAGCTATAATCATTTTTATAACATTTTTCATTATATTTACTGAATATAAAACATTTCTACATATCCTTTAATACTAATTTGCTTCATTATGTTAAAAAAAAACTACATCTGTATATAATATATGTTTTTTATATATTTTTATGTATTTATACAAACATATATCCTTATATTTAATAATTATAGTAAATACTTCCGTTTATAAATTAATATTTTTTTCCAAAGGCGCTACAATATTAAATTATCCAAGGCGTAAACAAAACTTACACTTAAAAAACATTCAAATTCAATTTAACATCTTTATTGTTAAATTCGTACTAAATAATATATTCATAATTATTACTACATCATCAATCTTGTTTTATAATGTAGCAAATCCCTTTTTATGTTTTAAGACCTTTTGTGTTTTAAGACCTTTTGTGTTTTAAGACCTTTTATGTTTTAAGACCTTTTGTGTTTTAAGACCTTTTATGTTTTAAGACCTTTTATGTTTTAAGACCTTTTATGTTTTAAGACCTTTTATGTTTTAAGACCTTTTATGTTTTAAGACCTTTTATGTTTTAAGACCTTTTATGTTTTAAGACCTTTTTGTGTTTTATAAACAGTTGTTAATCATCGAATATAACATAATATTCATGAAACATGTTAACTTTAACATCATATATATTACTTACAATATTTTAATATAAAATACTACAAATAATGAATATATTTTTAAGTATTTATATACCCAAAGCATATCATAGTAATTAATTTTAAATGATCGTTTATATTTTTTTGCTCCATTGTATTTTATTTTTAACATAAAATAAGACAACCATTATATTTCCTTCAATTTAACCATGTTAATTATTATATATCTGTATATATCATTTAATTTTAGCACTATATAATCGAAATGTTCGTCATGTTATGATGTTTCGTTATATTTTATACATGACGTCTATACATATAAACATATTTATTACATTAGTAAGAAATAATATTGATAATATATGACAATGTAATCATGCAATTATATTAATTCCTATCATTTTATTATATGTTTTACATATCGATATAACAAATCGAATTTATTATTGCATTTTATTAAAAAAAAATTATTACATAACAATTTTCTATATTTCACTAACTAATTAAAATATTAATAATTACATCTTGTTCATATTTGTATTACAAAGTTGCATAATTATAATTCCCTTTTCTGCTTTGTAATACATTAATAATTTTCCACACCAGCAAATTGAAACAGATATCAAAGACCATCTTTTCCTAAAACGAGTAAAACTATGTTAATAAATTTCATTATATTTTTATAAAAAAAAATATAATTTCACAAATACAAAATGTACAAATTATAATATGATATATTTTTTTATTTTTATATTATATATAATCAATATATTCCAGTTACACCTGTAAAGATAAACATCAAATCCGGACACTATATAATAAAAATATAAATTAAACACAAGAATTATAAATAAATAAATAAAAAAAAATATAATTTCACAAATAAAAAATGTACAAATTATAATATGATATATTTTGTTATTTTTATATTATATATAATCAATATATTCCAATTACACCTGTAAAGATAAACATCAAATCCGGACACTATATAATAAAAATATAAATTAAATACAAGAATTATAAATAAATAAAAAAAAATATAATTTCACAAATACAAAATGTACATATTATAATATGATATATTTTGTTATTTTTATATTATATATAATCAATATATTCCAATTACACCTGTAAAGATAAACATCAAACCCGGACACTATATAATAAAAATATAAATTAAACACAAGAATTATAAATAAATAAATAAAATTACTATTTCATTTTATATTAAATAAAAGTTAAATATCGTTTTTTTTTCCAAATGTTTAAATGAAACTATATTACTACACAAAATTTTTACAAACTTTCATTATGTTGTTATAAAAAAATTAATTATATATATTATATATTTATAATATATATATATAAATATAAATATATTTTTAAACTAAAACAAATTATTGAAATGTTTTTTTATTATCGTGAACATTAATAAAAAAAAAAAATTAATGAATATTTTTCATGCATATATTACACATAAATTGAAAAATTCCTTTGCATCACGACATTATAAGCTTGTCATTTATTTAAATTAAGCTATTCAGAACCGAATGCTATCGAATTAATTTTAATAATGTTCATGGGGGTTCCTATATTTTTTCATATTTTGTAAATAAATAATTCACCGAGAAAATGTAATAAATCATCCAATTTCACAAAGTATTATTATATATATGTATAGTATTAATGACCAACAACAATCAAACCTATAAAATATAAGTACAAATATGAATTATATTTATACACATAAAATAAAACAATATATAGTATATATATATATATAATATAAAATAGTATGGATTACTCCAGCGATGACATATCATTCACAGATTTCGATTTTGAGCCACAAAAAAAAAAAAAAAAAAAATCATATGCTCAATCAAATGATAAATATAATAGATTTAAAAATATCAATGAAGAAGAATACTTAAAACCAGTAACTTTTGTCAGTGGTGGTTTTTTAAATAGTACAAACAAAAAAAAAACTGAAGAAGATACCAAACTCAATTTTTCCTCCACTGATAATGATTCAAGTGATTATGAAGAATATGATGTGTTTAAACACTTCACCTTTGATTTTAATATAAACTCAAAAAATGAAGAAACAGATTTTATAAAAAATAACTTAAAGAAATACCATTTAACTGAGCTAAAGGAACAGGATAAAAATTTCGAGCAATATGGATTAGGATTTAAAATATTAAGAAAAATGGGGTATGAAGATGGAATTGGAAATAAAATAAAAACAAATATCGCCCCTATAGAACTTAAAAAAAAACATACATCTGTTTTGGAAGAACACAAAAAAAATAAATATTTTGATGATAATGATTCAGATTTGGATAATTATTCAAATGAAAGCTCTGATATGATATTTAACCCAAATATAAATATCACCACATTTTGGAAAAAAAACTTTAATTACAAGAAACATTGCAATTTTAATAAAATAAAAAATGAGATTAATGCTCGTCTCAAATATACAGATACATATACATCTTTCTTCATATTTAATGATAACATTGATGATGATATCGAAAATAAAGATAATACTACTATGACCAATACCCTTGATATTAATAATGATAATAATATTAAGTGTGTTCAGAATATCCAACGAACTAGGGAAAAACTTAATGACCACATTAAAGATATGTCCTTTAATTATTTCACTATTATAAAAAAAAAAAAAGAAACAGAAATAAAATTTAAAAATTATAAAAATTCATTTAACATAAATGACATTTATAAAATTCATGAATCACTATTAAAAAACATATTGACTTATAAATATCTCATAAATATACATACCATCCTTTCATATCCTCATCTTTTTAACAAATGCACATTTAATGAATATATTTTTCAAAATATTAATCATAACATACATCAACAAAATTACAATGATTCCAACTTATCTAATGATCAAAATGATTCTCAATCGCCCAAATTAAATATAGATCATTGTAAAAAACTAATAAATATATATTCCAATCTTCCATCTGACAAAATTAACGAAGAATATGATGACCGTTCACATGATTTTACACAACATGAAAATGAATTACTTTACACTGACACTAAAAACTATGAAACCAATTTAAACGAACTTCTCATAAATAACTACAAATTATTATATGATAAAAAATATTTTAATCAAAAGCAAAAGGAATTAACAAAACATATAATCATTAACACCAACTACCAAATCATCGAAGATTTACAAGATATATATAATTTATTAAATGTAAAAAATATTCAAATTAAAAAAACAAACGACCCAATATTATTAAGTGATATATACACTTTCCTTTTTTTTATATATGAAAACTCTAAATTTTTATATCTAAATGCTCACGTGTCAAAATTTTTTCTGGAGTTTTTAAGAATATATTTTTATAATATACACGCAAAATGTATAGAAGCTTACAAACAAAAACAAGATGAAGATTGTAAAAACATAGCAAGTGACACAACAACATATAACACACAGAATACTGACTTAATAAACAATAACTTGCTCCATGAACAAAATGAACACAATAAAACATCTCTGAATTATTCCAACAATTTTCCAAAATGTAATAAAAATGATATATCATATGTTATATACATTAAAAAAATTATATTAATGGGAATAGATGAAATTAATCAAACAGAATATCATGAAGTTGAAAACAAATTTAACAATATAATTTACTATAATTTAATTTATCCCCATATATATAAACAAGATTATTATGATACTTTTAATTATATAAATTCATTTAAAGATGCTTTTAGTAATAACTATTATAAAAAAATATTAATATTTTTTATTAATAAAAATATACTATTAAATATAGTTGAAAGTGAACATTTTAACTTAGAACAAAATGCACTAACAGACATAGAAGTTAAGTTATCTATACTATTTGAGATTAACAAACAATTTGATATCAATACATATATTAATAATTATTATATGAATATATTATCTAAATATTTCAAAAATTCGAGCATTTGTGAAAATTATATTAAATTAATTAAAATAGTGCTTAAAAATAATTTATATAAAAAGGAAATATTTGAACTTGTTGTAAATAGAATAATTTTCGAACTCAACAAAATAAATTTTACAGATATGAAATTTACACAACACCTTACCCAAATTATGGTATTGCATAATTGTATAGATGATAAAATAATTTTCTTTATTTTCAAAGTATATTTTTTTTATAATTATGCAAAATATGTGTGTAATGACATAAGAAACATTAATCATATGTTTAATGATAAAATACAAAATACACAAAATAATGACCATCAAATTGAAAATCCAGAAAAACAAAATTGTACTAATCAACAACAAAACAACGAAGTATTAACAGCTAAAAAAAAGGAAATATATGAAAAATTTAAAAAGGTCAAAGATGTTTTCCAAAACAACATAATGAAAGATGAGTCAATAAAAGATATTATGTTTAGTATATTAAATGTAATAAAAACCTACATTGTACAAGATAAAATAATAACATTTTCAGTTGAAAAGGTTTTAAACTATGATACAACGAATATATATTCGGATGATAATGTTAATTATTATTTTTTATATAAAGATATAAAAATACCGATACCAATTTACGCGGTTCCACAAAAAAATAATACTTTATATGAAATAAACAATAATAAAAATCATATACAAAAACAAAATTCAAAAGATATATCCTATCAAAATTATCAATTCTCTAAAAAAAAATATGTTAATATAATCAAGAAATTAGAAGATGATGCAAATCATTATAAAAATGATCAACAATATGAAAACATTAATGTAAAAGATTATTTACAAAATTATTGTTTAGAAAATGATATTTTATTTATACAAAAAAACAACCGAAAAATTAATGGAAATACTGTTTTCTCGATTAATAATTTTTCTATATATATAAATAATAATATTATTTATATTTATGAGGATCAACAATGGAAACCAACATTGTTAAGTGATCTACTAAGCAAAGTTTCAAATGTATCCATGCATAAGTAGGCCCCCTCATTGTTAAGGCATATACATTATAACACAGTTTTTTGTTTTGTCACCCATTATATACATATGTATATATTTTTTTCTGTATATATTTTTTTTATGTTTATCCATTTATGTATCTTGATTTTAAAATACTTTTATATTTTTAAAATTAGTGTTTTTCACGATAATACTTTTACACACTTGATATATTTTAAATAATCTATATTTTTTCTTTTATTTTTTCTTTTACTTTTTCATTTTAATACTTATTAACTTTCTTTAAATAATACAATAAAAAATTAAATTATATTTTTATTACATAAAGTTGCTAAAATTATATTTGTTTGCTTCCTCATCCAAATTCATTATAGTGTCATGTATTCCTTCCCTTGAAATAGATACCATTGACTCATCATTACTATTTATGTATGCATAATTATATGCATAAGTTCCATCAAGTTCTGTTTTATCTGTTGATTTTTGCTTCTTATTTTTTCCTTTTTTATTCTTACCATTGCTACTATTTCTTATATGTTTATTTTTACTATATCCATTATTAACTAGGGTTGAATAAACATGATAATTATTATTAATTCTGTCATTATTATTTAACGTCCTATTATACGCGTTCATTTTATTCTCATGGCTTATATCACTGTCACCACTGCTATCAAAATTTTTATCATTGTCCTCATTATAATATATCAATGTATTCTTAGAATTGTACTTTGATGAAGGTTTATCGTTATTTAAATTTTTCCGTTTTGTCATATATCTTTTTTTATTATATTTCCTATTTTTTTTATCATAATGTGAAACATTTTTCATTGCCTTTTCATTTTCACTGTAGGATAAATTATCATTATTTCCATTATCATGTATATTGTTATTTATGTTTTGATTATTTAAACGTGATTTAGATATATCATTTTTCTTTTCTACAAAGTTTTCACGTAACTTCATTAAAGATTCGCTTACACCCATTTTATTATTACCTAAATAATCCTCATCATCACTTATTATATTATTCATACCTGTTTTCATATATAAATAATTCTTATATGTATTATCATACATTTTTTTATTATTTCTTTTGTTAAACCCGTTGATATTTTTTTTTTTTTTTTTCATTAATTCTTTAATATCATCATTTTCAGTATCTATATAATTATTGTCTTTATCTCTAATTTTTGCTCTCTTGGTATTTGCATTATTAGAGTATATGTTATTTTCAATTATTTTATATTTATCAAAATTAAATACATTATCTGATTCTACGGAACAATTATCAATATCGGAAGGCGACTCTTTACAAATAGGATGTATACAAAATTCCATATTATCATTCCATTTTCTAATTTTTATAATATCATCAATATCTTCGTCCAATGGATTTTTATAACCTACATAATTTTCGATGTATACATCAGAGCAATATCCACCATTCTCAAACGAATCAGTAGTAGATTTTTTTAAGCTTTCCATATATTTAATAAACTCATCCCATCCTTCCTTATTTTCCCTAAGAAATAAATCAATAAATAAAAACACTTTATATAATGAAAAATACGATTATAAAAACTGTAACATATTCTACACACTAGTATTTTTATACACTAAAATTATCTTACTCTAAATCATGCTTCAAATTAGGTGGTTTTTTCTTAAATCTATAAGATATTGCATTAATCATATTTCTTTACTATTTCCAAACAATTTTTAGGGAAAAATCAAAATATATAAAAAATATACTTTGTAATGTATGAAAAAATAATTATAAATATATATATTTAACCAATAACAAATAATATTATAAAAAAAATTAATCCCATTTTAAAACAAATTATTTCTATAATATTTACATATAATATATATATATATATGTTCATGACTGCATTGCCGGAAAAAGTTTCTTCTTCAAAATATTGGAATTGTTTTTTTAATTAAAAATATTTTTTTATTCTTATAGTATTTATTTTTTAACAATTGTATGTTGATGTGTTTTTATATAATTTAACATTAAAAATGCATAAAACTTTAGCTATATTTTTATAAACATTCTACATATATATATATTTATGCATCATACCATGCTTTTTTAACAATATAATTTAAATGAAAAAATAATTATAATGATAATCCAACATTACTCTATAGTATATTGGTATGATAATTTCCTTTACCTTTTAAAATGATAAGAAGATTGTTTTTACCATATTTTTCCAAAGATAAGGGTCCACCAAGAATCAGGTGTCAAATAAACGGCGTTAAAAGAAAAAGATTTTTCAAAATAGTAGTAGCAAACCAAAAAGATAAGAAAAATGGGAAACATATAGAAGTCTTAGGAACATATGTTAATAAAAATAATATAAAAGAAAAATTGAATACATATAATATTACCAACCCTAGCAATGATTGTTATTATAATAATGTGGAAAATATTAAAGAAATTAGACTGCGATTTAATAGAGTCAAATTTTGGCTAGCTGCAAATTGCAACTTTAGTGATCATATGAAATATGTTTTAAGCTTATGTAAATTAATACCACAATATCCTGTAAAGTATAGCCGAAGATGTTCCGATAAATATTATTATAAATATAATGAAATTATAAATAAACATAAACTCATACAAGCGCAAAAAATCGATAACTTTTTAAAAACTGATTTAAATATTCAATATTCAAATAATTTTGATGATTCATCAACACAACCCAAAGAAAAAGATGATTATATATATACACCCGAAGAACTTACATACCTTAAAAAATTAGCAAAAAATAGGAATTTAGATTTTGAGTATACAGACAAAATTAGAAAAATTATTAGGTAAAATACTCTCTGTTTACAAATAATTATTATCGTACAATAAATTTCATGAATAAATATTAAAAATGGTAAAATGTGTATAGAAACAAATGGTCTATATATATTTATTCTATTTAACAGTTTACCATCTCATTTTGTAATACATTGTTTTCAACTTCTTTTTCATTATTTATATATAATTGTTTTGTTTTGTTTTTTCCCATATAAAAATGTTTATAAATATTCCTAACTTAAAATAGTAACAATGTATTTCAAATAATATATGAAATAAATAAAAAAAATATATTATTATATACATATTTTTTCACTGTGTAAAAATATATACAAACTTGTGTATATTTATTTATATAATATTTTTTGTGTATATACACAATATACATACTCATTTATACGTCTCTTAATATTAAACTTAACAAAAAAAAATAATATGACACACATTATATTTTATTAACAATTAATTTATATATTTAAGGATGATTTCACCACATATATATTGTCTTAAATTCACACATATATGTCTATAGTACATACAAATATAACTTAAAAATACCTAATAACATATTACATTTAGGTAATTTTTTTCTTGTTTTTTTAAGTGTGCATTTTGGTGTATTAAAAATTTGAACAGCTCTTTCTGAAAATATACAACATTTTGTTTTTTTAGAAAATTATCATAATAAATGCTTAATGATAAAACCACTTTTTAAAATATTAATATATTAGATCAAATAATATATGTTTTAATATATATAGCATTTCTTAATTTTTTATTTATTTATTATTATTTTTTTTACCGACAAATTTGGTAATATTTTATTTTCCATATTCTTATTTTTATGATGATTTACTAAAGAAATAAAATGTTGTATGTTTCATAAATTAAAAATAGTGAAACATTAGCGTATATATTTGTTGTGGTACTAAATACATAATATACATGTGTGTATATATGTATGTAACCAGAAAATACAACCAATTCTTAAATTATGTATAGAGATTAAATAATACGATAATTCATACACATGTGTATTTGTTATGTATATAATAGAAACTATAAAATAAACCATTTTGTCTTTCATAATACTTAATATACTTTTACTTTTCGCTTTTTATAATATTGCCTAATCAAATATATATCCTTTTTAAGAAATATATTTATAATTTTAATTATAAAAAATTCATGGATGACTTAAAAAGAACTGAAGACATAATTTTTAATTTAAATACACAAAAGCAAAATGGATACCCATCGAAGAATAAGTAATACTAATCAAAATACCGAAAACAAATATCCTTATTTTCATAAAAATTATGAATATAATTTTTTTCCTAACAAATATGACTTTGATGGAGATTTGTTTTCACCAAATGCATCCTTCTTATGTGATTCAACGGATTATCACAACAATAAAAGTAATAATATGCAACAAAAGACGGCAGAAACATTAAACAATGAAAAAAAATACAATAATAGCATTTTAAATATAAATAAAATAACTTTTAAGGAAAATACTAGCTTTGCAATAAATAATAAAACAGAAAAAAATATTGTAAATATAAATAATTATAATGATAAATTTTCTAAAGTAAATTTCATGCACAAATTAAAAAGAAATGTTCACAATCCTAAAAATCGTGAACATGACGTTAATGTTTTGAAACAAAATTTGAATCCCGATTATTATGGTGCAACAAATGCACCTCAAAATGAAAATGATACCGTTAATTATAGGAATAATATTCCTATAAATTATAAAATATTTAACAAACTCTATAACACAACTGATGATGCAATATATGGTGATAATAATAATCACCTAGGTATGTCACAAAATTTTCAAATAGACAACAAATATATTCATACAACTAGAATGCATAAAAATGACAAAAATACTTTACTAAAAAATCGAATACTATTTTATGATAATTCTAATTTTTATTATAAAAGTTATATTAATAAAATGTCAAAAATAAAAGGAAAGTTTAATTCCAATCTTCCGGAAAACATACAAATGCAATTAAAAAGAAATGATACAAATAAAGGGATAGATAATTTAAATAACAAATTCGAATATACTTTAAATATTAAAAATAAACTCCCATTATCTTTTAAGTATTCAAATAGCTCAGATAGTTTTAAAAATTTTATTCACAATATCAGTAATAGTAATGATTATATAAGAAATAGTTATAGCCAAAATGAAAAAGAAAAACACACACCTCAGTTATCATTCGAAAAAAATCACACATATAAAGAAAATTACGAAATAAACCATAAAAATGAATTATCTTCTAAAAAAAATAAAGAAACCAGTCATTTTAATATTTCAAGCTATATAAACAAATATTTGTATCCAAGACAAGATTATAAAGAAAAACAACAAAATATTGTATTAAATCGAAAAAAAAACAATGTTTTAAACAAAACTCGAAAAAAAAACTTAAAGGACAATTTAATTTATTTATCAATAAATCCAAAAGAAGAAAAAAATATATATAATATTCACGATTTAAAAAAATTTAATGGTAATATAAAGAATATTTCTACAAAAAATAATAATTTGGGATATAAACATTACAAATTAAGAAATTCATATGATATCAAACAAACTAGGAATATGGTTATAAAAAAAGGTAATTCTAAAATAAAATATTATAATGAAGATATAGATCAAAAAAATACAAAATTAAAAATATATGAAAATTTGGAAATATTTGAAAATGAATTTTTAAATAAAAATTCTCCAAAAGAGTGTGCAAATACAACCTTAGTAGATAAGTCAACTTTATTTATTCAAAATAATAAAAAGACAAAATATAACGAATCTAACTATGAACATGCAAAAAAAACAGATCATCAAAAAGATACACAAAATATAAATCAAGAAAATGATAAAGTTCAAATTACTCATTTAGAAGCATTTAATGAGGCTAATAACATCAAAGAAAATAATGAAATTAAATCAGATAATCGAAAACATGTCATAAATATACCTATAAATTTTAATCTAAAAAGAAATTTTAAGGGCTACAAAAATTATATTGAAACCAAACAAAAAAAAAATAAAAGAAATAATAATAATTCTAATGTATTATTAAATAAAAATAATAGAAAAAGTCTACATATGGATAATTTGAAAAAAAATAACCTCATCAATTTTAATAAATCTGAAATAAATGATAAAAAGGAATTTAAAAATTCACCTTTAATAAACAAATTATTTAATGAACAAAATCTACATATTGAAAACGTGTTTAATTTCAATGATTCTTTTAAATCAAATGATGTGAAAGAAATACATTATTCCTATAATATTAATGAAAACAATAAAGAAACTATTGTAAACGAACAAATTAATACTATTCACGAAAATTTAATGAACCAAGAACAAGTCTTACATACAAATGATCTCAATCATGTAAACCATAATAATAATGGTGATAATATTAATACTAGTTTTGAAGTAAATAAAAATTTATATAGTAATGCTTCGAATTTATCCTTACATGACAAAATAATTTTCAAAAATTATTGCAACTTTTCAGAGGATCATCAACAGTTGGAAGAATTAAAACCGAAAGACTCAAATAATAAAATCGAATCAAACATCGAAAACACAATGCATAAACAAATTAATGATACTTTCAATGAAACAGATTATTATATCAAAAATCAAAACAATAACAATTGTAATGATCATGAAATTCTTAATATAACACCAGAGTGCAATTATAAAGCTAAAGAAAAACAAATATCAAATATAATTCAAACTGATTTCCAAGATATTGATGAGAAAAATGACACAAATTACTCACATGATAATTCTTCCAATAAAATTAATGATGAAATGATAAAGGAAAAAAAATGTAATCACGAAAATAAAACAGACCCATATTATTTATCAGATAATTGGGAATATTTTAAAAACGTATTTTCAAGTAATTTATATAATAAAAATGCTCATGATTTATCATCAAATGAAGTAAAACCAAATGAGAAAGACAGTGTGATTGAAAATTCACTCACAAATCTTTTTTCTTTAGATGATGATACAGCTAGTAAAAAAAAAAGCATCACAGAATACAATGGAAATGATGAAAATAGTGAAAATAGTGAAAATAATAAAAATAATGAAAATAGTGAAAATAACGAAAATAATAAAAATAATGAAAATAGTGAAAATAATAAAAATAATGAAAATAGTGAAAATAGTGAAAATAGTGAAAATAATGCAAACAATACAACTGACACTACAACAGTACTTATTAATAAACTTGAGGATGAACTAAATCCTGAAACCTCATATAATGATGAACAAAATGAATATATCACAAATATATTCAATATATTCGACAATATTAAATCAGATCACGAAATGGAAGAAATGAATAACACCAAACATGAAATAATAATGAACGAAGTTAATAACCATCATTCTGAAGGTTCATACTTGAATAATATTTCTACACAAAAAAATGAAAATAAAGTCTCTAATGAAACACAAAATCGAAATGTTACCAACGATTTATTACTTACTGATAATACCATGTTAATCACAAAAAAAAATAATAAAGAACAAGATGAGATGAAAACTAGTGAAATTTTCCATGCGAAAAGTAGCAACTATTCTAATGAAAATTTTAACTCAGATATTGAAAAAAATGAATTAATCATTTTTCAAGAATGTTACGAAAATAAACATAAGTATCATAAAGACTCTGAAACAGACATAAACATTCAAATACAAATAAATGAAAATACAAATGATAATAAAGAAGAAAACAAAAATATATATTTGACGAAGGAAATTGAAATAAAGCCTCAAACCAATATTAATCACGCAAAAAACAATAACAACATTTTAGAGATTCAATATAATACCGAAGAACAAAAGGATATAACTCCAAAAAATATAAAAGATACTGATAATGAAGAAAATGGGGTTAAAGATACAGATAAAGAATATTTTCCCTATTATACAGAAAATAAAAATGAAAATACTAAAAGAGAACCAATCGAAAATATTATTAAAAGCGAAAGTGAAGATTTCACAAGTATAGTTTACAATAAAAGTGATGAAATTCAAAATAAAGATAAAAAAAATATACAAATTTGTAACTATACTAGTAATGAACATAAAATATTTGGTGACGAAACCTTTTTTACTCAGGAAACTATATTCAACGATATGGACATAATAGAGAATGCAATTGAAGAAAATAATTTTACTAAATCTATTGATAATATAATGAAAATTTCAAATTCTAACAATTTAAAATATAATGAACAAATTTTATTAACCAATAAAAATTTAAAATCGAGTGAAGAAGAAAATAAACCAAAAAGGGAATCCAACAACTTGGTAGAAAACATCTACTTAGAGGAAAATAATCAATTAAAAGAGAATCATGAATATGATAATACATTAAAATATTCGATTCCAGAAAATATTCAAATTATAAAAAGACCTAAAGATGATATTGAAAAAGAAATGTTCCATAAAATTTATGACTCCAAGGAAAATAATAAAAACAATTTTCATAAAAGAGTAGATAAACACAATGCATATACAAATAATGAAATAATAAATGAATTTAGTTATTTATATATAAAAATAAACAAATATAATTTATTTAATAGTTTAAATATAACTGATGATAGATTGAATTATATTAACTCTTTATATAATTCATTTGATTATTTTAACAAAACAATGAAAACGGAAAATATAAAAACAAATGATAGTTTCATTTACAACAATAACAACGATACAAATGAACATGAAAATTTAGAATTATATCAAAAATTATTTGAAAAAAAAATAATTAAAATATTTGATTTCTCATTACAAGAAAACCATCTTATTAACAATAAAGAGTTTGATACTGTAGACACACAATATGAAGATGATTATATTAATGGAAATTGTAATAAGGATATTGATAATATATATAATTTTTTTGATAAAATGACAAATGAAAATACACATAATGATACTAAAAACACAAATTCAATAAAATCCAACACTTTAAATAATAAACCAATAAATCATATATTGGATAAACCTGATTCAGATATATTTAATGCAGAACAATCAAAAGTAAAGGAATATCAAAATACAGTTTTAACAGATTCTAGTGAAAATTGTAATAATATGAAAAATAAAGATAACAATAATAAACAAGACGAAGGGAGTGACGATGATAACGAAGATATATTATATGAAGATATTAAAAGGAATATATGGCTGAAAAATGAAGATTTTAATAAAACTGTAGAAAAAAAAAATGCTATGAAATATATACAGATAGAATCAGTAAAATGTATCATACTATTTTGTAATTTGTACAAAATAAAATATTTTCAAGGAATGCATGATATGATTATAAGTTTATTTTATTTAAATTTACACCCCCATGAAATTTTCTGTGTTTTTGAAAAAATATTACATTATTATGCTCCATACTTATATTTACAAAATCAAGATTATTATATTCATACAATTAAAAATGAGTATAAAGAAACTAATCATAATGAATTAGATTTAAGCATACAGATATCTAATTACAATGGAAAATTGTTTAGATTATTATGTCAATTTTTCTTTCCATATGTTAGTTTTTTCTTTGATACATCAATTAGTGATAATTGGCCCGATTTTTTTTTTGTTAATCTCAACTTTAGTAAATTCAATAATGTATATTTTTTGCTATTTAAATGGATGAAACTGATAGAAATCAAAGATGGACAAAATGGGGTGAATTGTGATTTCATCCTTTATTTATTATCCTTCTTTAAATATAAATTGAAATTAATTAAAAGTAAAATATATGAAAAAGAAATACCTGAAAAAAATGCTTCTAACAATTTTAAAAAATGCGAAGAAATTAATGATAAAATTCAAACCTCAAATAAAAATATCAAACAAAAGGAGGGAGAGCATTATCATAAATATATTGGAGAAAACAATATAAAGGAAGAAGAAACAACACAATATGATGAAATAGAACAAAAATTATCTGATATAAAAAATGAAATTTCAAATCAACAAAAATTTGAACAAATCGAAAATAATAAAAATGAATACAAAGACATAACCAATTATGAAAAGCAAAGAAATACTGATACAAATTATCCCAATTATGAAAACTTAGAAAACAAAAAACCAAAAAAAGAAAATATTCGAAAAAACAAATTATCTATATATTGCACAAGTATGTTTTCTTCATTTTTTGAATTTAACTCATCGTTTGATGATAATTTTGAAGATAACTATAATATTCATATAGAAGAAATAATAAAGGATATTAAAAATATTAAAAAAAATATTCCTATAAGTATTATCAATTTTATACAAAATTATAATTCCATGTATCAAAAAAAAGAATTGTTATTAAAACCTGAAGAAAATTATCAAGAAAAATGGAAATTACCAAACGACATTTCAAAATCTATAAATGAAAATATATGTTTGAATGTAAAAATATCTGATTTATTTCATTTCCATAATAATTCTAGATATTATGAGTTTATTTTTATTAGATTAATAGGGGAAAAAATTATCCTAAGTAAACTTAACTCTATTACACCAAATAATATAGTTATTGACAATTTTATTGAGTTTAAAGGAGTTTATGAATTTTTAAATTATAAACAAAAACTAAAACACACATTTAAAAATAAAAATAAATTATTATATATAATTATACAAAATAACAAAGAAAATGATGTTAATTTTATTAATTACAATTTTAATGAACTAACTAAAAAATCTAACCCAAATAAGGAAACAAATTATAGTAATGATAAAAATATAAATAAAAGACATTACTTGAATAAAGTTTTTTTAAAACGAAATAATAAAGACAATCCAAATATTAATGAAAATATAAATAATAATGCAACAGATAAAATTGCTTTTCATAATTTTTTTACAACTTTAAAAAAAAATAATTTCAAATATGTAACTATACTTCAGGAAAACTCTGATTTTATCACAATAAATAATGATAAAAAACATAAAAATACACAAAAACTAATAGATAACCAAGAAAATACAAATGAAGACGCATTATTAAAAAAAAACGGTTTTATATTTCAAATGCTTAAAAAAGTAAAGAATAAAATATATAAAAATGTTACAATAGATGATGACCTAAATAAATACACAAACTCTAAAATTATGAATACTCAAGACAATAACACGAATTATGTATTAAAGGACTACAATTTTAAAATATTTAGTGAAAGACGAATAAGAAAAATAACAAATTATAAAAATAAAAAAAATATTAGATACCCAAAAAATGATATCAGAAAAAAAAAAAGTGATAAAATAAAAAAAAGTAAAACACAAGATGAAGGAAATAATGAAAATTATCCTATGAACAAAAATGAAGAAAAGGATTCTCTCAAAAATAAATTCCCTAAAAATGTTTCTCGTCCCCTTAAGAAATATAATGAAGGAAATTATGCTAAACTAGGTAATGATTTAAAAGAAATTTATAACTTGAAAAATAATAATTCCGATTTAAACGTTAAAAAAAAAAATATGAAACTCATTAATATTAGCCCAAATGTAAAAAATAATATTATGGTTAAAAAAACTAATAAACCAAAGCTATATGTCGATGATAATGAACTTAATAATATATTGTATTATAATTTAAGAAAAGAAAAAACAGAAAATATACAGAAAAAATATATATTACCGGTATCGAAAAAAAAAGAAGCATATTTAACTAAAAATGAATTGGACAATACTATATCACATGCAAACCCTAAAACAGATATGCCTGATCAATACAAAAAAAAATATATTTCTAAGGAAAAATCATGTGATATTAAAACAAATAACATAATTAAAGAAAACAATGACAACATCATTGGTAAAAATGAAAAAGAAATTTTAAACACCGAAAAACAAAAAACCTTTTTCGAAACACAAGAAAGTTTTTTTAATGATTTACTATTAGATAAAGTAAAGCATAATAAGGAATATTATTGAAAAATTACAAATATAATATACTATACTAATATTTATGCATTCCAATTTTTAGGAAGAAACAATTTAAGAACAATTTTAAGAGTGAACTATACACACATTAACAAAATGATACAACATATTGAAAATATATCATTAAAATGATAAGTGCAAAGATATTTATTTTCTCAAATAGGAAAAACATTAAATAAGTTTTTCACTCCATTGTTATTTATGTGTTTTTTATTGTCATGTATTTGTTGCGCATATGTATGCTCTATACATATATATCCTATATATATCTCTTAAAATTGTTTTTTTACAACGTTTGCCTACACAAGTGCTCTTATTACATTTTTTATTTTCTTTGTATGTAATATAGTATATATATTTCAATTAATAAAAATATAATTAACACATTTACCATAAATTAATATATTTTGTTTTCGTAAAATTATCCATGGCACATGGTATACTAAAAATCGTGTATTAACTATGTATTTACTTCATCACATTTGCTGATAATATTATCATTATCATTATTATTATTAGAAGTAATATTTCTATGCTTTATTTCATTTGCACTTTTTCATGCTAACTGTTCATAATATTTCACAATCCTTTGCAGATTCTCTCTTTTTATTCATTTTAACACACTTATAAATTCCATTAACATTTCAACGCATATTGCTTAGACATAATAGAGCTAATTTATATGCTATAATTTTAATGCTTTCGTTATTAAAACATAATTAAAAAAAAAGTTATATTTTTTAATGCAATAAAAAATGTTTATATTTAAAAAATATGGAAATTATAATTAAATACATAATGATTTCTTTATGAAAACTTATCAGTTTAAATCATAAAGAGTGAACAAAAAAAATATGAAAACTAAGAAATAAAAAAAATTAATTAATAAAACTTCGATGGTACTTGAATTACATTACTGTAAATCCTATTAAGTATTATAGGCTCGGTAAAAACAAAATAATAATATATATGTTGTAATTATTATAAATATATTACCATTTTATTTTGTATTTTTATATATTTAAGCAATAATAATATTTTAGTCTTATATAAGCTCGCATTAATAACAAAATAATCCACATTTGTGATATTATTATATCCATTTTTGACTTTCATTATCAAATACTGTATTTTATTTTTAAAAGGCTAAAATATCCATCTTTTAAACTGAATAAATTTAAATATAGATATGGTTGAAAAAACAATTGAAAACATAAACCATTGGCATGCATAATTAAAATGTGTTCTTTCATCAGCATAAAAATTTAAGTATTCTTTTTTTTTCTTATGTATAAAATGATCATCATATCTAAAAGGTTTTGCCCTTTTTATAGCAGATTTTTTTTCAGTTTGACTGTTATTGTTTTTCAAAAAACGTTTTATCCTTTCTTGCGTTTCTCTATCCATATCATCAATACTAATATTATTTAATTCCTTTAAACTATCATTTAATTCTTTTATTTTATTTTTATCTTTAATATTATCACTGTTACCTTTATTTGAATATCGGCTCTTTATTATATCATTATGGTAATCTTCGTGTACTAATATATCATATATGTTTGCAATGAAATAGTTAGATCCTTCAAAATTTAAGATATTAGCATTTTTACAAATATTTTCAATATCATAATAATAAAAATAATTTCCATATCCATTTTTGTTTGAAATAATTTTAAATTTTTTAAAAGAACATTCATATAATTCACCTGGATCTAATATTCCTCTAATTGTAACAATTTTAGGATTTTCACTTATATTTTCCTTTAGTATTTCTTGTGCTATTAACCCTCGATTCACTAATATGCATTTTCCATCTTTTAAAAATAATGGGCAAATAACATAATAATATTTTTTTTTTTTGTTATGCTCATGAAATTTAGGCCCTATATAAAAATTGTTACTTGTATCTAATACTCCTGTTAACTGTACCTTTCTATATTTATACTTTTCTATAGCTAGCTTTTTCAACTCTTCTTCAGTTATATTATTTTTCATTATTTTTCTTTTAATAAATCTGGAAAAAAAATTTTCATTTCTTATTCGAATAATCCAATCATGGATATTTTTTATATTTTCAAAATCAATAGTTAATAGGTCTGTATCATTTTCATTTATATTATTATATAAATTATCTTCATTTTGTTCATTTTTAGCACCATTAATAGAGTCATTATTATTGTTTTGATTGTTGCTTTTGCTTTCCTTCTTTTTAAATTCCTCCTTCCAAAATGTTTTCACTTTTTCCCAAAATTCAAAAACACTCGCAATTGCTTGGGTTATATCATTATTTATTTTTGATTCATTTTCTTTTTCATATAATTCCAAATCCTTATTTAATTCTTCAATTTTTTCTTTTAACATCAAATAATCATGAAACCATGGAAAATCGGAGTCATTAATATCTATAATTGGCTTGTTTATGTTACCTAATATATAATTAATTAAAAATCTCTTTTTGTTAACTTTTTTATATTGCCATACACCCATTAAAAAAAAAAAGGAACAAATAAAGGATGAATAAAAAAAAAAAAACCTTTTTTCCTTTTCTCTCAATCCAAATTTACTATTACGTACACACCGTAATATGGGTGACGATATTTTATTCTTTATATTAATAATTCTTACAATAGTACTATTTTCACATTCTAATGGTAAATAGTATTGCCCCTCACTTTTTCTTATTAATTTTATTTCTTCTTCCTTTGCTTTATAAAGTTTTTGACTTGGATATTTAAATTGTGTTAGAGATATGTCTCCAGTGTCATTTTTAATTAAGTTTCTCTCATTAATTTTTTTTTCTATACATTTTATTTCTTCATTTAACAAATCTATATGAACTTTATAAGGACGCCCCCATTTTCTCTTTCTCAAATTTATTATATTTCCTACTTTTGTATCGTGCTCACGTTTTATACATTTTGAAAATAATGATAACTTTTTTTTATTTCTTTTATTTTTTAATGTACTCAAATACCTTTTTTTTAAGTTATTTGTATTAAAAAAGATTGACGACGTATTATAAAATACATCAGTGTGATACCCCTTTAGTTTGCACAAAAAAATCGTGTCATTTAACTGAAAAGCGAATTTCCTTACATTTTGTATATTATTTAAAAATGGCATTATATATAAGGGCTTTTTCAAATATACAATTAGTATTCAAGTTTATAACAAAATTCACACGCACACATATAAACTTGTATATCATCTATATATAATACATACACAATTGTGCAATATTTATACCATTTTTTTTGCTTTAATTAAAACACACAATAAAATTCATGTTATTTTTTTGCAATACAGTTCAATTTATTCTTCAACTCATTATACATTTCGTATGTTTTTAGTGAAAACCTATGGAATGTTTCGCTTCGTAACAAGATTGATTTTATTTTCTCTTCAATTATTTTACCTCCTATATCATTAAAGAAAAATGGGAACCTTTTCATCATGAAAAGTTGGTATAATACATAAAAATCGTAATAAAAAAAATTAATATAAAAAATACTTAAATATTTAATATAAACAAAAGTATACTATATACAGTTGCAGTGAATGCCGAAATTCATAAAACATAATATATATGTATATCGTATTATAAAGGAAAAAATAATAATATTTACATTATAATTTTATTTGAAAATCCTTCAAAAATTATATCCCACAAAAAAGAAAAAAATATACTTATTGTTTCGCAAAGAACTTATATATTTAATTCATAATATGAATGCTATAATTGTGCTATTTATTTGTTAATTTATATTTTAAGTATTAATTCCCTTATTAAGAAAAAAAATAATAACAAAATTAACATCAAGCATATATAACATGCTGCATTTTTTATATTAGCACTTTTAATTTTTTGTATAATATTTATGGAGGAATGTTAAAAAATAAATTTCAGTACAAAACATATAGTATTAACTATTATTCAACAAAGGAAATAAATATTAGCTTTTTATAAAATATAAATTGATGGTTGCATATTATAGGAAAAAAGGACGTATTTAATTATATTTTTCTTTATTTTATTATATATATTTTTTTGTAAAAAAATTAATTTAAAATACCTTATAAATATAATATAAAATAAATGTGACATGCATAATGCATTAATTTTTAGACAATATGAATATATTAATTTTGTATCATTTGAAAAATTCAGGTATATTTTTGTGAGTATAAATATATAATTTTGTTAATTTTTTTTTAAAAGATATCAATTTGTATTTATGATTTTTATATCTTCATATTAAAAAAAATTATGCAGTTTCGTTTTTTATGGTATTTCCAGTTTTTTTTAGTATTTTCTATTTATTTGATATTTTCTATTTTTTTTGGTATCACCTATTTGTTTGGTATTTTTTAATATTATCTATTTGTTTGGTATTTTCTATTTTTTCTGTATTTCCTTTTTTTCGTATACCCATTTTTTTTATAATTTTCCTTTCAGACAATTCACAGTTTTTAATATTGATGCATATTTTGCAATTACCTGTTTTACATATTTATGTATTTTTTTGGGAAATGTGCATTTCCGTATCATCCCATATTAATATCTGTTTACTCATTTATTTGACACATTTTTGTAAATAAGGATATATATAATTTTTTCCTACATGAAGATTTATGCACATGTTTTGCAAACTATTTGTTTCCATGTTTCCAATATTTGAAAAAAATGAAAGCAAATCTTCATTCATAATGTAAACTTTTTATCAATAAAAAGTTCTTTAAGTTTTATATTAAAGTTGCATAGTTTGCACCTTTGTTACACATTCCATAATATAAGTATATTATTACTTAATATCTCATTAGTATATTCATTTCATTTTTTCATTTTGTTTCGGGATATTACGATATATATCCCCTAATTATTATATAATCAAATTTTCCTGCAAAATATCATAAGATGGAAATCAAAAAAATAACAATAGCAAACATCAACGACATTGAAAATGAAAAAAATGTAGATACGCTAAGCATGATTACAAAAAATGAACTGAGATTAACAAGTAGCCGAAATGAAAAGGATACTAAGATAAAAAATATAAGATTTGAGGATTCTTCAACAATGAACGATGAGCAAATAAAAGTAAAAGAAGCTGTTTTTATATTACAAAATATGGAAACTTTTAATTATTCTATTACTTATACTGAAATACAAAATATACGAAATGATTTAAGACTATTTGCTATTAACAATTACAATGATAAAAAATATTCAGATTGTTTAATCCAAGCTATTCATTCTTATATGATAGCAAAAAAATATTACTCGAAATATTTTGGTTTTTATATAACTGGTGATATGAGTACAGAATTAATTTTAATATGTAAATGTTATGTATTAATAGAAAAATATGAAGAAGGCAAAAAGTATTTAAATGAATTAAAATTTTTAATTGACAATACATTATTATATACACACAAAAAAGAATTGTTAAATGGCCAACCTACCGAAATTAATAAATCTAAAAATATAGATGCACATTTTGAAGAACCATATATAGTATGTGAAATACAAGTCTTATCAAATTTGCTTTATATTTTTTCTGATTTATTAAGCCAATATAAACAAAATGAAGAAGCAGAAAATTATTTTTTAAAATATTTATATGTTGTAGAAAAAATTTTTAATTCTGATAGTTTAAATTATAGTGATGCATTAAATGATGTATGCTCTTATTATATTAAAGTAAGACACTATGAAAAGGCTATACCTTTATGTGAACAAATTTTAAACATAAGAAAAAAAATTTTTGGAGATTACAACTCTGAAACCCCAAATGAAATCATCGCAGATTGTTATTGTAATTTGGGATTATTATTAAGACTTTCTGGAAATCCTTTAAATGCTTTACACAAGTATTTAATAGCCGTCGATATGAGAATGCGAATACATAAAACACGACAAACTATTCAAGTTCAAAATATTTTGTTTTCTTTTGCTATTATTATGCATCAACTTAATAACTTTAAAATATCACTGCAATTATATAAAGAAGTTTATAATTTTTACAAAACATATTATGGTCCTCAAGATATTAACACAACAATTGTTTTAAAATTAATTGAAGATTTAGAAAATGATGTTAAAAAAGAAGCTAATAAAAATCAAGACCAAATGCCAAATAACCAAAATTTAAACAATAACATAATAAATATTAATGATAATATAATGGATAAAAAAACTAACAATCATACATACTGGAATAAATTTAATGAACAAGTGAAAAATAATAATATTTTAAATAAATCTGATTTAGATCCTAATTTAATTGAAAATCTTATGAATGAAAAGGTTTTAATTAAACCAACTAATATATCTCATAATAATTTTATTGATAAAAGAAAAATTATATCAAGAGATGGAAATTTTAAATATAACGATTTAAGTTATTCAAGCATTGATGCATATAAACATATGAAATCTAATAAAGAATTTGAAATACTAAAAAGTTCTTATTTCCCAATTTCATCTATTAATAGAATTAAATCATTATATGGAGATTCTTGGAGGAATACATTAATTCCTTCTACTTACATTTTACCCTTTGTTGAAACAAATTTAGTAGATAAAAAATTAATTAAATTTTCTGAATGTAAAAATTTTCAAAAAGCTATTATATATAAAAGAAAAGTTTTACCAGTTGTTAATGTACCATTAATAGAAAAAGGTTATGTGAAATTAAATAAGGATCAACCTATTATGGTATGTAATGAAGATGCAAAAACTTTATTAAATGAATGGAATGTTAAAGAACCTTTTGTAGATCCAAAGGGAAATGTATTTAGTAAATATGAAAATATGGGTCAAGAATTTAATATGTTTATACCTATTTTAGATGAAAATAATCAACTTATGCTTGGATTTTATGATACACCATTATATGTACCAAATCCTGCTATTTATCATTGTATTATTTTAGATGATCCATATTATTTTCATAGATATAATCGTGATAATGATTTATATTTAATCGATAAGTTAAATTTAAATAAAAAGAATAAATATTCGGTGGCAAAAAATTCTCGTATTGTGAGTTCAAACGAAAATAAGATTATTTCTACTAACAAAGATGAATTTTTTGATAATAAAAGTAAAAGCCGAAGTTCATCATCTAATTTAAAAACTACAAAATTAAATACATCTATTGTAAGCAATTCATCTATTAATATTTTAAAAAATGACAAACAGGACATCGAAATTGCTAGTGAATTAAAAAACCTTGAAAAGAAAAGTACATCCAATGTCATTTTAAAAGAAAATATAAGGAATGAAAAATCAGTAATTGAAATCAAAAAAACAAAATCAAAACAAATCGATCCATCATTATCACTTAAACAATTTCAAAAAGAAAAAAAAACTATACCATTTAAAACACTCGGGCTAAACAAAGATAAAAAAGCACAACTAAAAACAAAGAAATTTAATAAAATACATATATTAAAACAAACCAATGGTAATAAATCATCAGTGTTTTCAAAAAATAAATATATGCCTAAAAAAAATAGTAAATTTAATAACTTATTTTTTAGAAGTAACGAAAAATTAAAATTAATCGATCATAATAATGTAGATGGTGATAATGATCAATTAGAGATCTCTACCAAAGATATTAAATTAAATAAAGAGCCCGTTTTAAAATCGTCAATAGATTATAATATTAAAATGGATATCGAAAATAATATTAACAAATTAGAACAATATGACATTGATAACTTGAAGAGAGAAATATATTATGAAAACGATTCAAAAAAAACGAAAAATACTCATTCGAATAAATTATCATTTTTGGAGGATGAAAGCGAAACTGTTGCTAGTTATAGGGAATACAAAAAAGATAAATTTATGAATTCCACAACAAGAACTGGAAAAAAAAATAAAAATTATAATGATAAAAATCCAAATATTAATGCACGATATTCTGAAAACATTACCAATAATAGTAGTAGCGATAGCAACAGTAATATTACAGAATCAGAAAGCAGTGATGATAGTTCTTCATCTAATGGAGATAAAGATTATGACATTGATTTGCATAAAATTTTCAACAATAACTTATCATCTAACGATTATTCTAGCAATGATTTTAGTTTGGTTTCAGGTAATCGTGGTAGATATAATAATGGAGAAGATAATTTTTCTAAACACATAAAAAATGATATAAATAATACACACATTGAAATATATAATGAAAAAGAAAAATTATCTTCTTTTTACAAAAATAAAATCGGTGATAATATGATAATACGAAATAATAAACCTTACAAAAAATCAATACATGAAAATAATTATAATACAAAAAACATTAATAATCAATATGAATCAATACCAAAACAAAACAATAATGAGAATAATAAAAGTCATATAAAAGAAACATTAAACAACATTAAAAATGTAAATATTAATGACATTTTATTTAAATTTGACTTAAATAAAAATGATAATTCATTAAAAAATGAAAATATTTTATCTGATAGTGATATAACTGATGGTGAAGTATATGCAGAATCTTCTGAAAATAATACCTACTCAATTACCGAGCAAACTTTGGATAATTCAAACAATATTGATGAACAAATAGAAAATAAACAATCTTCATCCATATCTCGTCAACCATCCTTGCCATCTATGCATTCAAATAACACAAATATATTTAATAATAAAAGTAAAGATACTATATCAAATTCTCAATCGTCTCAAAATATATCCTTTTATCGTGAAACTAATAATAAACTAAATAAAAATTATGATGAATTTATACTAAGTGAAAATGAAGAATTTTACAATCATATAATTATGGAAGATTCAAAAATTGATGACCAAGCTATAGAAATAACAAATCCCCAGGAAAGTAATAATCATTTGCATAGCTATAAACATAAAGTTATTAATGATTTAAATATGGACTCAAATATATATGATAAAAATCATGATAAATATAATATTTTTAATAAATTACAAAAAAAATATATTTATGAACAAAATAATAATCAAGCACATTTTGATCAACCACTCATAAATAGTAATATTCAAAGAAACACACAAAAAACAAAAAATACTGATGATAAAAGTAATAATAGTTCTGTTGTTTGTGATGTTGATAATACTATTGATGCAGATACAGATGTTTTATTCTTAAGAAATAATTCAATAGAAGAATTGGATTCAAATTTAATAACTAATAAGTATGAATCAATTTCTATGATTGATGAAAATAAAAGTGACTATGCCGAAAATAAAAGTGATTATGTCGAAAATAAAAGTGATTATGTCGAAAATAAAAGCATTAATATACCGATGGATGGTATAAATATTGAAAATACACGCGAAAATAAAAATAATAAAATTTCATCAAATCGTTTTACTCAATTAGATAACGAATTCGATACGATATTTTCTAGTAATGATATTTCATACCATGATAAAAAAACAAATATAAACAGTGTGCATAATAATAAAAATAATTTAATAACTGAAAAAAAGAAGAAAAAAGTAGAATCTTATAAGAATATAGCCAATAATACAAAAAATAATCGTAGTATAAATAACAGTTTAATGGAATGCGATATATCTTATTTTTCAAATTCTAATGGTACTAACCAAATTAAAAAAGAGGAAACCCCTAAAAAGAAAAGCAATCATATCGATAGTAACTATTTTAATAGTGATAATAATTATGATTATAAAAATGAGGAAAGGGGGGGAAAAAAAAAAAACGATGTACCAAAGGGTAAAAGAAACAAAATTTTAAATATGTTTTCATTTTTTTTAAAAAATAAAAAAGAACGCTATAATAAAAGAAAAAAAAACAAAATAATAAATAATTCTGAATGTGTTATAGATGACACTCATAATCAAATTAATAGACATGATAAAGATGCGTCGTTGTTAAATAGTTTTTCTAATAACGTTTTAATAACAAATATAAACGGTCATAAATTAAATGGATCCTATAATACTGTTTTAAAAGATCATTATGTACTATCAAAAAAAAATAAAAATAAATTAGTAACTGAATCAATTCATGGTATGCAGAAACCGAGATTAAATATAAAATCTAAATTTTTAGCTTTGAAAAAAATAAATACCTCCAAAAATGAGTTGATTAATAAAAATAACTCTATTGAAAAAAATAATGACGAAAAATATGGAAAAAAAATTCATCTCATCATGAAAAATCCATCACAGAATTATGAAAAGGGAGATAATGATGGTTCAAGTGTAAAAGAAAAAAATGTTAAAGGAAAATTTGTTAAAGGAAAACATGTTAAAGAAAAACATGTTAAGGAACAAAATGTTAAGGAAGAAAATGTTAAAGAACAAAATGATAAAGAACAAAATGATAAAGAAAAACTTGAAAAAGAACAAAATGATAAAGAAAAACTTGAAAAAGAACAAAATGATAAAGAAAAACTTGAAAAAGAAAAACTTGAAAAAGTGCAAGATTCAGATACAAAAAAAGATGACACATCGCAATCTGAAGAATCTGACATTAAAAAAATTGAAAAAGATACGCAAAATGAAGAGAAAAGTTCAATATCCTCCAAAAATACACCTACTTTGGTAAAAAATAATAATACAGTAGTTACTCTGAAAAAATTAGTGATAAAAAAAATAGTTCCAAAAATTCCATTAAACAAAGCCAGTAAGGAAAATGAAAATACTGTTCCAAATGCGCCAAAAAGTAGCCAAAATGGTGCCCCATCTACTACTAATACTAGTGATAAAAATCAACAAACAAAAGTAATAAAACAAATAAATGATGTATTGCCATTTGATATATTACGAAAAGTGAAATATTGTAAAATTGGATCTGAACCAGATGATATTTTCGGTACTTTACCAACTGTGCATTTATTAAATGACGAAAAAACTGTTTTAGCAATTGTACCTTGGCAATTAGATTTAACTTCCTTCTCTTTAGCTAAATCTTCTATCGAAGAAGAAACAATTAAGAAAATTGGTTTACTTCATAAAGAATTGGAAGTTTCTATTGATGATAGGAAAAAATTGATAGAAAAAGAAACAAAACTTTTAACAGGAGAAGGATTAAAAGAATTAGGGCTCACAACAAATTCTACAGATGCAATGCCTTCTATACCAGGTTTAAATCTTTTATCTGGCATTGATTTAGAAATGCTAAAAAAATCATATAAAATTGAAAAAACTGAGGTTACAGAAAATCAAAAATCAGTAGAAAAGGCAAAAAGTGCTTCAATAAAAAAGGAAGCACCAAAAACGACACCAAAAACAACACCAAAAGGAAAAGGAGGAAAAAAAGGAGCTCCAAAATTTATGAAAGGGCCTCCAAAAGGCGCCCAAGGTGGGGCTGTTGTTGGAAAAAGTAAATTTAGTATTAAAAAAAATCAAGCAAAGGATGATGGAAAAACAAAAAGATTTTTCTGGGAAGCTTTATTTGAAAATGATATACCAGGAACACTATTTGAAGATAAAAAAAATTTAATAACCAAAATTGAAATAGAAAAAGAAAGCGTTGAAAAATGTTTCACAAAAATTGTTGCTAAAAAAGAAGGTGGAACCGAGTTAAAAATTAAAAAACCAAAAGTTATACAATTATTGCCAGATTCAAAAAGAGAATATAATATGTCCATTGCTTTATCGAAATTTAATAATTACACATTTAAAGAAATAAGAGATGCAATTATGAATTTAAATCCGAGTATACTTAATATAGATAATACAGAAGTATTAATGCAATATGTACCAACACCAGAAGAATTTGAAATTGTTAAAGAATACATTTGCTCTAATGGTGATTTAAATTTAGTTGATAAACCTGAACAATATATAGCAGCATTAACAGGGGTACCTTTATTAAAACAAAGATTAGAATCTCACTATTTTGCTTTAGCATTTAAAGAAAATTATGAAAATACTTTAAATCCATTAGAAAATATATTAGAATCATGTGAAGCAATAAAAGGATCAACAAAACTTTTTACTATTTTATTTACCATCTTAAATGTAGGTAATACATTAAATTATGGTGATCCACAAAGAGGTAATGCTTTCGGATTTAAATTAACAACATTAGCTAAATTAAATGATATAAGATCAAGTACTAAACCTGTTAAAACACTTATGCAATATATATGTGAAGTTATTTATGAAAAAAGCCCAGAAACATTGCAAATCATTGATGAATTAAGATGTATTGAAAATGTAGTCAGAACAGATAAACAAATAATTGATTCCCTTTTACAAAAATTAAAAATGGGTTCGACAAAAATTAAAAATGTTATAGAATTGGCTAAAAAAAATCCAGAAGATCCATTATATGATGCACTTAATGAATTTTATTATAGTGTAGAACCAAAAATTGAAGAACTCGACCAATTTTATAATCAAACACTTTCGGTATTCAAAGATATTGCATTATATTTAGGTTATAAAGAAAAAGAAGTAGCTAATGTACAAATACAAGATTTGTTTAAAGAACTTTGGAAATTTGTTCAATCTGTTGAATTTAATAGAAAAACAATTAATGAAAATGCTTTAAAAGAACTTAAGAAAAAAGAAAAACAATTGGAAAATGAAAAAAAAGGAGCAGTTCTCAGCAAAAAGCAAAACTTTACTATAGTTAAAAAAACTCAAAAGGCCCCAGCTGAAGATACTGAAAAGAAATCTTTCAAAATATTTTAACTATTTATTTTTAATGAGTATACATATGTATATTTTTTTCGTCATTTGTTCTTAGTAATCAATTTTTATTTATACTACTTTTGACGATTATATATTAATATTTTATAACATAATATAAAACAAATGTATTATATTTATAATTTTCGACTATTTTTCGTTTTTTTTGTTTAACTATCCCTAATTATAATTTCATGGCACTATTTACCCTTTTTGTATTTCTATAAATTGCATAAATGTATTATTTGATTTTGGAAATATGTTTAACAAATAATATATTAAGAAATATTTGAAATGCTACATTATTTTTTTTATTTAATTTATTTGTATATTTTGTTTTCGTTATCCACACTTCATATCAAAATATTAACTTAAATAATTATCGCACAAATTTAGACAATAATGTGTTAACAATAAGTAAAAAAATACCACGAAAATAAAAGTAAACATACAGCTATATGTATATAGAATTTAAAAAATTAACAAAACAAACAAATTATACAAATTATCAATAATAACAGCTTATATATCTTATAATTTAAAAAGAATATAATAAAAACTCACTGGTAATTCCTCATCAATCTCCATCTACATAACAATTTTTAAATATATTTATATATAATGAATATTTAATATTGCTTATTTATATAATGTTTTGTTTCTTTTAAATATAACCTAGTAGCAGCTGCAGTAATAGGGATATCACTATCTGGGCAATCAGGGAATAAATCTATATGATCACATGGCCTGTTTAAATCATAAATTATAAACAAAATTTAATTAATGTATAATCACACATGAATTGTAATGTTATTAAAAAAAAAATTTAACAAACAATATACAATACTATTGTTTTGTATATTCTCTTGTGTGGCATAAAACATTCTTATTAAATAATACGTTTCTATCCCTTTTCATTTATTGTTATTTTTTTTATCATTATTTTTATCATTATTTTTATCATTATTTTTATCATTTTTTTTCATTTTTTTTCATTTTTTTGCTTTATTGATTTCCTTTTTTAAATTACCACCAAGCTTCACATTCTAAACTCCAGTCGCTTAGCATTTCCGTATTGTGTCCAGAAAAATTTATCTGGTATTTACAAGGGCCCATATAATCCCTTGATGGTTTACAAGATCTTATAGTTCCTTCCACTTTATTCCATTTTTCTTCAAAAAAATAAAAGAAAAATACATTTGGTTTATGTTTTCACACCAAAGGTAGTATATATATGTGACCCCAAATCATAATAAATATAAGTCAATTTATTCCAATTTTCATATATTATTATTTTTTTTTATTTGTGAACCTGGACAAAATGAAGTGTAGTCCCTTACACATTTTCTACAAGGCCATGATGTTTTACATTTTATTGACCAATGCTCCTTTCTGGTATCAGACATGTTCTTTATGTTCAATTCTTCACCTATGCAAGGGCCTATCAATAAAATAAAAATTCATAAACAAACAAATAAGAAAACAACGCATTTAAAAGTAATCAATTCATAAATATTTATAACAAAATAATATTTAATTTTTTTGTTTTTTTAAACCATCATAAGTTGGTGATGGTGCACATATTTCATCATCGGTTTTATGAACAGATCCAATATAAGTATAATCCTAAAAATATTATACATGAAATTGAACAATTTTAGGATATAATAAAAATAAACAATACTAGAAAAGAAAAAAAAAACATTGCTAACCTCGGGGCATGGTATATTATAATCCCTTTCGCAAATAATATCAGGATCAATTAAAGTTTCTTCATTTACTAATAGAATAAATTAACAATTAATCAATTGTATTAATAAACAAATCTTAATTTTAATTTACCCATATAATTATAAGAACAAAATAAAAAGTGAATAACAAAAATAATAATAAAACGATATTACATTCAACAATTGGTGGTGAAGCACTCTTTAGACCATGAAGTATCTGCAATGTGGAAAATATTCACCAAAATAAATAATTTAGTCAAACCAATTCTTGAATAATTTATATACACATTATTTATTATATGCTTATATAATAAAAGTTATTTTAATACATCATTTCTACAAATATATCAATATGTATTATAATATACTTCACAAATATTTTCACATGTATAGATACACACATATATTTTTCTATGTTCATTTTTTATTCTAATTTTTATATTTATCAGTTTACATCTCCAGCAACATTAGTAACGGAAGGATGAGGATTTGTGTGTGCGGATAAATTTGAGGATCCCGTAATAATGCCACCTATAAATTTTTGTGTACTTAAATTTTTTCATATTTCCATGATTTTGTTATTTTGTTTAGTGCACACAATAGTTATATTATATGGTCTACAAATTTTATTAAATACTTTAATTAAAAACATATTTCTTAACTATTTCTCTATATATGTGCACGTGAAATATATATATTATTATATTTTTTTAAACCTGCACTCCCCCCTATATTTTCTAATTCACTGTTAGAAAATAATTCATTTTTCTTCAAATATTTTTTTAAAAATTTTAAGTAAAGGGAAGAAAAATATGAAAAAAAGAATCAAAAATTGAATTTAAGTTATTTTACAACCTTTTATTTTATTTTAAATACGACTTTATCCATATTTCATAGTTAAACGAGTATCTTGTTGCTACTAGCTTGCAACATGATTGCTATACATTATATTCATTATTTTTTTTTTATTTATATACTTATTTTAACTTACTTTTTCATTTTCACATAAATTTAATTCCGCATATAAAAAAAGAAATAGTACAAATAAATAAAAATAATTCATTTTTTCTTAATATACAATTTTGTATTGTTTTATGTTTAAGAATGAGATTGTTTTTTACTTAGTATTATATTTTCCCCATCTCCCTTTGCATATACACAACATATATACTATTTCACGAATTGAGAAGACCATACACAAAAATATATGCATGTTTATATTAGCCTTTTTAGTAAACTATTTTATTACTTAAGTAAAATAAACAAGTTTTAATGCACAATACATGTTTAATACTGTTATGGTGTATTTACATAAGTTTATACACATTTTTCAAAGTCCTTTTTTTGGGAATTTCGTTAATATTAATAAATAAGAAAAAAATACAAACATAATTCATATAAAAAAACAAAACGAAAAAAGAAAAAAGAAAAAAACATAAATAATCAGATTGTTAACATAACAAAATACCATTATGCAGCTTACAAAGGGAAAAGTTGTTGTCATAATTTTACTTTTTTCTACAATTTTATGGATATACAAATTTGACAAATATAAAAAATCGGATTCCTTATATAAATGGATACTAGTATAAAACTGAAAATATATATATCTATACATATTATAGGATATAATACAAATATAACATGAACAAATGGAAAAGCTTTACAGTCCTTATGTCATAAGCCATGTTTGGAAATACATATAACAAAAGTGTATAGACTATATATACACGCCTTTTTTATTTTTTTTTCAATTTGCAGATTCCTTTATATCTTATATTCACTTTAGGTGTTTACGCATTAGTTTCCATATCCATAAGTATATATAATGTTAATATTATACCTCATGACCAGAATACGCTATTAGAGGTAAATGAAAAATAAAATCGATAAAATACAAACTTATCAACAGTTACAATCTCTTAAAGCTACATTGACATATGTACATTGATATTGATATTGATAATATATTCACCTTTCTTGTTTACATTCCTCACTATTTTTTTTTGAAGGAACTGGATGCCATAAAAAGGAAATTGCAAATGAAAAATTTTACCTTTACCTAAAGATAAAAACACCTATCAAATTTTGTAGCAAATTTTTTAGCAATATTTTTAGCAAAATTATGGAAATTCCACTTATAATTTTTTGTGTATATATTTTTACTTCATTTTATATGCGTACATTCTATGCCAACGATTTATTTAAAATAGCCCTTTAAAACTATATTTTTTGGTGAAAAGGCTACTGGGAATGAATGTAAAGATAATGTTAATTTTTCCTTTTCCCCTTCCTTATTGTTGTCATTAAATATTTTTTGCAAAATACAAAATCTTATATTATTATATAAATGCATACATTTGTGTGATATATTTATATTTTCACTTTCACATAATTTTGATAATAAATTAACAAACGAATATATAGTTGGTACGCTTCTTCGAATTTTTTTTTTACCATATTTATCGTATTTGCTCTTTTTATTGCTACAATCACTATTATCTTCACCATCGCTATTATTTTCACCATCTATATAGCTTTCGATTTGATGGGATTCATCTTTATCGTCTCTATCGGAATTGCTTATATTTGTGTAATTAATCAAATCATTATTTTCCCATTTCATATCATTAATTTTTATGTCATTTTTATTCCCTTCTTCATAATTTATTTGACCATTTTCGTACCCTTTTTTGTAAATGTAATTATTAATTTCATTCATTATACTATAATTTTTAAAGTCAAAGATATATTTTCTTAAATCTCTAAATTTAGTATAACAACATGAACAAATAAGAAATGGTATTTTTTCATTGATACATTTATTTAATGTGTAATCAGTTAAACCTCCACAACAATGTAACCCAACTATTAAATCGATTTTATATTTTTTAAAGTCAAAATTTAATATAGATTCATGAACTATTAAAACATTTTTTATTTTATTCACATATATTTTAATAAAACAGTTAATAAGAGAACTCACATTTATATCTAATATTATTACTAATACATTTTTAAAAGCTAATGAAATATAAATACCCAAATCTCCTTTACCTCCTCCTACATCCAATATACAATAATCATACGATAAATTATTAGTATCTATATTTGTAACTATATCATTTTTTATTTTATTTCTATTATTAACGTTATCATCAACACTTATAATTTTATTATAAGAAACATTAGTATGAATTTCATTATATGATTTATTATTTTTTTCACAATTTTTATAACTGGTATTTTCTTCTTCATTTTGTGTTATATCTTTATTTTCATTGTCGCAATGTGTATGACATACATTGGAATAAACAGTTTTACATTTTTCATCCTTTAGCTTACAATCATCATTTTCAACATTATCCTCTTTTTTAATATTATCATTACCCATGTAAAAATCCTTAATATTGTAAAAATCTATACTTTTCCAATTTAATTTTTCGAAAATATTTGCATTTTTTTTCAAACACATTTCATAGTTATCATTTATTTTTTTAACATTTTCTTCATTAATTACATTATTATTTTTTTCAATAAACATCTTTAGAAATTCCAAATAATTTTCAAAAAGTGTACTATCACTTTCTATATATTTATTAACTAAATCACCGATTCTTGAAATTATATCTTCGTAATAAAAATTGCAATTTATTTTTGAATTTTTCTTTTTTATCTCTTTGAGCATTTCTTTTATATGATTAATCATCCAATGTATTTGTGGAATTTTTTTATTGTTCATATAGGATACTATGTCTTTTTTCTTTTTTTTTTTCTTCTTCTTTTTTTCATTTTTTTCCCCATCTTCATTCACATTAACATTAGCTTTATTTGGGATTATCCCATCCTCAGTTAATGTAATGCTATTAATTGCGTTCAAATTGAAATCGCCACATAATGTATTTTTTTTTTCTGTATTTTGAATATTATTTATTTTATATTTAAAGTCACTATATTGTATTTCAAATAATTTGGGTATGACATCAATCATTTTAATTATAAAAATTTCAAAATTATTCATTTTTTGGTTGGATATACTTTCGTAATTTTTATTTTTATATACAATATTCAATATGTATTGTTTTTTTTTAGCACATTCATTTTTGTACATGTTATAAATGTAATCATCCTTTACTATTAAAGATCTACATAATGTTAAAACGGAAAATTGTTTTTTTTCAAACAACGCCAGTAGTTCTCTAATATTAAAGTATTCATAATTCACCTATAAACAAAAATGTGACATATATTATTACCATGAATAAACTTATCTATGTATGCATATATATATATATATATACATAATAATATATACTAGTATGTTCCGTTTAAGTTGCACACAATTTAATGGGGTATATTATTTTTACCTTTAGCAAGTAGGAAGAAAATACTATTATTGATTTTTCATTTGTATTTGTCAAAGCAGGGAATCCAATAATGTATAATAAAGAATCCGTTTTTATTAACTTTTTGGCTGTGTCATGTTTTATATATTCATTCAATAATACTAATGGAATTTTATATTCAGTATCATTATTTTCATCCATTTTATTCCCATCATTTTCCAAATTCGAAAAATATTGCTTAGATAAATTTAATGAATAATACAGAGAAAAGTTTATCAAATTTGTCTCCTTATCCTCATATAAATATTTTTTTTTGTATTTATTCAATAAATAATTTTCATATAATATAAACTTTTCTTCATTTATATAAAAGTCTTTGTTTATCACTAATTGTATATTACCCTTTTTTGTTATTACATTTTCATTGAATATATTTTTTATTAAATAGTATTTGTCAATATTCGATTTGTTATTTATGTCGTGTATATTTGCATTGTTATCCTTACGCGCGCTGCCCAAACATTGATATTTGTAAAAAAACAAATTATTATTATTATTATTATTGTCCCAATTATCATTTAATGTTGCATCACAAAAAAACAATGATTTTCCATGTTTCCTCACATTTTTCACTTTACATATTAAATGAACAAAGCTAGTAAAATTATTATAATTTACATTTTCTTTATTACTAAATTTTTCGGACTCTTCAAATTTTATTTCTTTTTGGTTATATACATTTATTTCATGTTCTATAACATTTATTTCATTCTCCATAGTATTCATTTCATTCTTCATAGTATTCATTTCATTCTTCATAGTATTCATTTCATTCTTCATACCATTTATTTCATTCTCCATACCATTTATGACGCGTTTATTTTCAAACATTTTTCATTCGTCTCTATATGCACACATATATTTTTTTCTATAGCCTCAAGCGAATTATGTTTAAACTCTATAAATTAATATTTCTTATACTTTCTATTGTATAGGTTTCTACATATACAAAAAAGGAGGGTATGATTCGTTTTCCCCAAGTTCGAAAAGTTCTTTTCTTTCATACTTTTCGTAACTATATATACATCAATGATATTTACAGATTATTAAAAATTAGTAATGCGTATATAATATGCAACGTACATCATTTTCAATTATATATACATATAATAATTACATAATCACAAACATTAAAAATTAAGCTATATATAGTTTGTTATATATATATAGTACGTCTTCCATATCTTAAAAACAAAAAAATTGGGATATTCCCCTGTTTTCTTCACCCTCTATATTTCTAAAAATATTTGAATTAAACAAAAACATTAAAAATTAAATAATAAAAATATAAATTTTAAATAAATACATATTTTTTCCCAAATAAAATCAAAACAATGCATCAAAATTATATATCCATGAATGGTTTGTATATGAGTATAATTAATTTCTATAAAGCAACTTGAAAAAAAAAAATAATTCATGCTTATTCAAGATAAACACTAACCTTACTAAAAAAAATAAAATTGATACATAAAAAACATAATTTTTAAATTAAATCATATTAAATGTTAAAAAGGAAAAAGAATAACATTAGAAAAAACATATCCATGTAAATATATAAAAATTTATCCCATAACAGCCAAAAATGTTATAACATTTTTTTTGTTCTCGCATATTGAACTCTCGAAACACGAGAATAATTTTATAAAATTCTGGAATATAAAAAGGGGATAAATAATCACACAAATATAACGAATAAATATAAAATTTGTTATTTATAATATATACTAAAATATTGTTATTTGCAAAGAAAACGAGTCAAGATGAATTTTAGAAAACCAGATAATACCGCCGATTTAATTGATAGTATAATTAATAGCGAAAATGGAAAAGTTCAAAAATATATTTTAGAGAGAAAACGAAAGGAAAAAGAATTTTTGGAGAAAAAGGAAAACATCAAAAAACAAAACTTAATGGCTCCGAAATTAAATCAAATGTTTGTTAAAAATAAAAATGATGATGATAAATTAATTAATGAAACTGTTGGTCTAAGAACAGTTCATGAATATAAAAAAATAAAGGATAAAATTTTTAGTAAGGAAAAGGATACAACATATAATGAAAGTTCTAAAGATACTAAACATAAAAAACACACCAATTTTAAATTGTCTTTTTTCTCTGATGATGAAGAAGAAGAAGAAGACGAAGAAGACGAAGATAAAAACGATGAAAACAAATCAGAAACCCCAAAAAATAAGTCAGATGAAAATTCTTTAGAAAAAGAACAAAACGAAAAAGAAGAAGCAGAAAAATCTTCTAACGAAACTGAACAAATTAACAAAAATTATACTGATAAAAATTTACAAAACGGAAAAAGTGTTAATACTGAAAATAAAAACAAACCAAAAAATGAAGAAAATGATTTCAAAAAAATTATGAAAGATCCTACTGTAAATACATCCTTTTTAAAGGATAAGGATAGAGATAGAAAAATAGAATTAAAAAAAAAAGAGTTGAGAGAATTATATTTCAAATTAGAAAACGAACAAAAGGAAAAAGACATAGAAATTACATATTCATATTACGATGGTTCTGGTCATAGAAGAAAAATATTGGTTAAGCAAAAAAATACTATAGGCCAATTTATAAATAAATGTGTAGATAATTTAAAACACGAATTTACGAATTTAAGATCCGCATCATGTGAAACATTAATGTTTGTAAAAGAAGATCTTATTCTTCCAAATTATTTAACCTTTTATGAATTAATTAAAAATAAAGCTCAAGGAAAAACAGGTCCATTATTTTCTTTTGATGTTGTAGAAGATTTGTCGGGAATTACGGACATAAGAAAGAACAAAACTGATGTAAGTCAAAAAATAACGCTCATTTTTGTTCAATATATATATATTTTATATTTCTTTGATTACATGGTTTTATAATTGCATGATATATATTATAAATGCTTGAATTAATATGTTAAACGTAAATTTTATAAAAAATTTACACATATTCAGCTTTGTTTCAATTCGGCATACAAAAAGTTATATACACATGCTCATTTATGTATATAATACATCGTTATATTTATTTACATACTATTTTTAGACTCATGCAGGAAAACTAGTAGAACGAAAATGGTATGAAAGAAATAAACATATATTTCCGGCTTCCAAATGGGAAATTTATAAGCCCTTAACAAATTATGGAACTAACTATAAAGATTTATTTAACAATTGTTCGTAATTACATTGCTTCACCATTTTGCTTTAATTTTTTTATTATATACCTTTTTAATCCGATGATTCAATATTTATCTATTATTTTATAATTGTGTATTTTTTTCTGTAATATTTTTTTTTGTTTTTAATACAACATTGTCTATACCTGTATATAAATTAAAACCATATTAATAAAATATAAAGCTTACGCTAATTTATCTTTCACCATATATATATGAATAGGTATATATTTACTATTTTCACTATAACAAAAATTCTTACTCGGAAATAGGAGGGAAAACTGTTTATTTTTTGTGCAAACATTTTCATTTAATCCTCTTAACTTGTACAAAAATGTATTAATATGGCTTTGTTCATAATTTTCATCATATACTACTATATGTTTATCAATTTCGTTTATTTTATATTTTTTTTTGATTTGTTCAGCAACACATTCCCTTATATACAGCTAAAAAATGGAAAAATTATAAAATTAATTTTATAATATATTATAAATATTTACAACAAGGCATAATAAACAATATTTTATTAAAAATTCTTATGGTTATTGTCAATTTATTAATCTTTTTAAATTAATACATAATCTGAATACAGTTCTATATTATACACAAATTATGCTTAAGGGGGAATACCACTTTGCTATAATTGGATATTAATAAGACATAAGTGAAAAATTGTTGGAATATTTTGAAAAAGTAATAGCAAGCAATAAAATGGTCAATTTTATTTTCATTTATTCGTAATTTACGTTTTTATAGCATTTGATACTCCTAACTAAGTTTGAAAATATATTTATCATTGTTTCTTTAAATAACTTATAATTCCTTTGGAACTTTTTAATAAAAATATATTTTGCCTTTGATATAAATCTATCAATAGAAGTTTTTTGAATTTCTATGTAGCCTAAAAAGTTATGTAAAACGAATAATATGGCTTCCATATATATGACTTATATAGACACTTTAATAAATACAAAAATACATCTATACACTTTTTTGGTGTTAAAAATAATTTCATATTTATTACACAAAATATACTTTTTTTTTTAAATTTTAAATGATATTACCATTTTCGAATATGAAATTATATACTTCATCATTTGATTTATTTTTTCTTAAATGAATAATATGATTTATGTTTTTCACTATGAACAACAACTGAATAATTGTTTCAGAAATAAAGGGAGATATAAACACACACCTATAGTAAATATATTTTATGTCCTTTTTTGATAAAAATTTCTGATTTATTCGAAATGTGTAAGAAAAAAAAGTAATACATATATATATTTTGTTAGAATACTTTAACATAATCTTTCAATAATAAATTTATAATTTTATTTTATATTTTTGTTTTTATTTTTATTTTTTTTGCAAACCATTCGAGGGTCACCATAATTTTCTAATAACGAATCTTCGTCGGAATTGTCTCTACATAAATCATCTGCATCTTTTTTTACATCGTTATCAATATTCAATATGTTTATATCCATCCTTTTATTTAAATAGTAATAAATATAATACTCCAAATATTTACAATGTTTCTCATTTTTTTCAATGATATTATTTTTATTTTTTATATAATCTTTATATAAACTAGAATACATATAAACATCTCTTAACATATAAAATAAATAATAAAGCAGTATAAAAGAATATATCATTAATGTTAATATAGACAACGAAACTCGTAACACTATATTATATGTTACTATTCTTATTTGTTCTAGTTGAATATTAAAAAAAAATAAAAACATAAAAAAAAAACTCTCTAATTTTATATTATACTCCTTTATCTTAATATGAGGATCTAAAAACATGGTTATACAAATGAACAAAATAAAAAAAAAAGACATATAAATAAAACATTTTAAATTATTAGGCAATTGCATATTCATTAAAAATAATAAATTTGTGAATACAGTTCTAAAAATGTAGTAATAATATTTATTTTTTTTACACAAAAATGTATAAAATCCATATATGTATTTATATTTATATTCTGCTCTTAAACTACATGGAGTTCTAAGAATCGAAACAAAGACTATTATATAATAAATAAAGCAAAAAATAGAAATTATTAATATCCCCATAAATTTAGTAACTTTCAAATGAATATTATCATAGCACAATGTTTCTGTATCATAATACGATATATTATAATTAAATATACCAATACATATATACCCAGACAAAAAAATAAACATAATAAAACAACTACTCATATACATAATTATATGAACATATTGATAATAATATATTTGAACACAATTTTTGAAAAAATCGACAACATCGTTATCATAAAAAAAAGTTATATTTGTATAAGTATAATGACAAAAATTAGGAAATAAAAATGGATATAACCATATTTTCTTAAATTGTTTTAAATCGCTGTTTTTATTATTTTTATTTATATTTTTATTACTACTTTGAACGCTATCGATATCTTCCCTTCCCGAACAATGATCCAAGCTACTAGACAAATTAATTATATTAATTCCTATGTTTCTAGCATACTTTTGTATGTTTCTTCTTAAGTATAAAAATATAAAATTGCATAATAATGTTAAACAAACAAATAGAACCATAAAAAATATAAAAACAGTTATTTCTATTGTGTGTAGTTTCGAATTTGCCTTAAGGAAATATAAACAGTCTATATTAGCATAATTTAAAAAATTTAAATGAATTACTTTAATAATATCAAAAAATAAATTATGCAAATAAATATTCAAAACATAATGAACATTCGCTAAATCGCCATATTGTAGATATGCCTTTTGTTTTTTATTTTGGTGTTCATTAGAAATATAATTTTCTTGTTCATTTTCAATTAGATCATTTGAAAAACTTAGCAAAAAAATAAGAGATAAATAAAACATAAATTCACGAAAATAATGTAAAAAATATATTGTTTCTTTTTTATAAATATTTAAATGATAAAAATATAGACTAACATTTATATACTTAAATAGTGTCATTAGAAAGATAAGAAATACAAAGCAATAAATTATTATAATTATTATAGAAGTTATAGTATTATAGCATTCCTTACATGTAGAATATTTTAAATATATATTTTTATAATAATTTTCTTTGCAATTATTACATATAAATCCTTCATTATTTTCTGAGCATTTCCCACAAGTATCTAAACAAACACCTGGACTTTTACAATAAATAAAAATATTATTCATGAATGGATATATGTTTTTTATGTCTTTTTTTGTAGAGCATCTATCATAATTTTTAAAATTAATTTCATTCGTATGCTTTAAAAAATATTCTACATTATCTACATATAATTCATTAAAATTGTTTTCACAGAAAAAATAACTATTTATATCAGAGCACTTATCACACTTATTCCCTATATAATTCAAATAATAATTCGAATCACATGAACAACTATGTATAAATTTTGAAGCTCTTTTATTGTTGTAACTAGACGGAGGGCAACTAAAGCAACTTTCAGCATTCTTAAAATTTGAATACTTGTTTTCTCCACACTCATAACATTTATTATTTTTAAAATATTCGCCATAGTTACAAAAATTTAATGCATTTGATACAAATGTAAATGCCCACCCAACCATATACACCAAAAAAAAATACATCACACAAGCCATTATAACAATATTTTATAATTATATAGTTCTGAAACTGTGAAAACATATTTATAAACTTGTATTTTCACAATTGAAATAAAAAAGAGAAATGAACAAAAAAAAATTAAAAAAAAAAAAAAATATATAGCCTTTCACATGTCGTATATTTTACCAATTTTCATTATATATATTTCATTTTGTTTTCATTAATTTTCCTGCATTTCCCCCATAAATCAAAAAAATAATAAAATTTTTTACAAACTTAAACACAAATTTTATTGCACTAAAACCATACTATTAATATAGTATCAAAAAAAAATACACTTGGCCAATCAAATTCATAAATACATATATAAAAAATAACAATATATTCTATAAAAATATTTATGCGTTTATGCTCCCTTTTTCTCATATCAATTTCTATAAAAATACATAGGATAATGCTGTGATAAAAGGAATTTTTTTTTCCAATTTTGGTTATTAATATTTTAATTTTTTCTTATATTGTAGAACAACTATAATATTTTGAGAATTATATTATATTTTATTTTTTGGTGTTTTATTTCCATATATATATGCTTGTTTTTTTCTCTATTATTTTTAATTAGCTTTTTTTCCTGTTGATTTTAATTTTTGTTAATTCTTATGCATAATATTACTGTTAAATATACCCTTTTTAAAAAAATGTGAAAAATTAAGCTACTTTTTTTATTTCTCATCAATTTGCACACATTTTCCAACCTTCTATATGCATTAAAATGGAAAGCTTGGAAGTGATGAATACGTTTTAGATCGATATTGCAGTGAAGTTTCCCTATCATATAAATATCACACATACAATCTCTTTTTTTTTACAATGATAAGGAAAATCCCCCCAAATTTACATATATATAATTGTACCACAATTAATGATATATGTAAGGGTCTATGGATTGAATATATGGTTAAAAAAACGCACATTCACAGTCTAAGTAAGATAAATTATTCTTTTGTTCAAAAAAAAAAAAATGTCATTAACAAGAATATATATAATATGACGTGTGTAGAATTATACAGATATAGCTGTTTATTAAAAAATGAAAATATTAATAATATAACTATTTATAACCAAATTAACAAAAGAGTTGAAATGATATATAAATTCCTTACCCCATCAAAGATAATATTATTAATTAAATTATATTTAGAAAATATAAATCTTAATGCATATAAAAATACATTTAATTGTCTTATAGAAACTGCTATTCAAAAATTAACTCAATTTAATTTAGAAGAAATAGTCAAATTATATAGTATTATTGGAAATGTAGAAAATAATGAAATGGTTGTTTATTTATTAAAATATTTTAATAACCATTTAATTAAACACTACACATTTGTAGATATTAAATCGTTTTCAATTATATTGAATGCTCATGCAAAATTAAAAATTAAGGATATGAAATTAATAAACAAATTTCTACATATTATTATACAAAATAATTTACCTTTTGACATTATTAATTACTCTATTTTTTTTAATGCTTTTTATAAACTAAAAATAACAGATAATGAATATGTTACACAAATTGTTAATATGTTTTTAAAAGAAATTGATATTTTTAACCAACATCAATATAACACTTCCATACAAATTGATCAAAAAAATAATAACATAAACAATATATTTACTAATTATTATCCCCACCATATTTGTAATATTCTACTTTATTTTACTATTTATGATATAAACAAAATTGATAATAGTACTAATAATCTCAACTTTGGAAATGATGTTAAAGACTATACTGTTAATCAAAATGATGGAAATCAAAATGAGAAAACTGAAAGTGAAAACCCTGATACCCATTACAAAAATAATGGATATATTTCATTTTTACTTGATTTATTAATTAAAAAAAAAAATTTAATTAAGTGTGAAGAAATTTTAATGATATGCCAAATTTTCAAGTCACTAAAAATAAAAAACGATATCTTAATAAACCATATAGAAAATGAATTATTGAAATATTTTAATCAGTATGCAAAAGAAAAAAACTATAATCATAATAAAAATAATAATACAAAGGAGAATAATACTGGATTATTTTCCAATGATAATAATAATGCCCTTATAAAAATATTATTTGATATGTGTACCTTTTATAATGATATAAGTATTTATACACATAGTATACAATATTTTCGTTATAAACAAAAATTAGACTATTACTCTTCTCTTTTATTGCTATATGTATACTCAGAAATCAATTTATTAAATCATGATGTTATTACATTTTTAATTAATATTATAAAAAAAAATTATTTTTACAATTTTAGTTTGGAAAATAGCTTTCTTTTAATTAGATCATTTTACAAAATTTTATTAAACAATCAAAATTATTATCCCTATTTAAATCACCAAAAAGAGGAGGAGAAAGGAAATGTACAATTGCCTGAGGGAAATACACAGAAAAATGATCAACCAACTATTTTTAACACATCAAAACAAACAGAAGAAATAAACATTTCCAAAAACAACTGTTATAATAATTCAATAAATATCTCATTATATTTAAAGAATATTTTCTATAAAATAGATACTTTATCTGATAAAGTATTCAAATATTTAGAAAACGAACTATTTGACAAAAAAGATAAAAATAAAATAATATATATAAATGAATATAACATAATATTTATATGTAAGATATTATATTATTGTGCATTCCTTAGAAAATATGCGTTTCTTAATAAAATTATCCCTTTTTTTATTAACAAAGAAAATGAAATTACCGATTTTAAAAATATATTAAACATTTTATATGCTTATTCATATATCAAAAAAAATTTATATCATATTAATATTCACAAGTTAAACATTATACAAGCCAATGATGAATACATAAAAAATACATATATACCTTATACAAATGATATAGGAAAAATTGTAGATAACTATAATTTTATTATAAATAAACGAAATTACAACACACAAATCAAAAATATTATTTATTTTTATTTTATTCAATGTAAATTTAATGATTATCGTTATGTAAATATAGATAATATATATCAATGGCTTGGGTCATCTTTTTTAAATATACATTTGTTGTCGATATTGCTTAACATATCTCTTGCCAAAGAATTAAATTTGATAACACGATGTGCCAACAGGATAGAAGAAAATGTCATTATAAATAAATTCACTGAAAATTTTGATGAAAACATAAAAAATGATAACAATATTGATATAACAAAACACACACACATTAACAAGGAACAAACAAATAACGATGCCTTAATTGTAATGAAAATAGATAGGTTGAATTTTATAAAAATGTATCATAAAATTTTCACCGAAATTAATAAGCTTATTTTAAATTGTAAAAATATATATGATATAACAAGAATTTTTAATTCTTCATTTATTATACTAAACTATCTTGAAAAGCTAAAATCAGAGCAAAAGATAAATGACGATGACATCAAAATAGAAAGAGCCATACACATAGTATTGAAAAAAATTGAAAGAAACATTATACAAAATTATAATTTATATAACAAAGAATTTATAATATTATTAACAGCTATTTGTATATATAACAACAATTATTCTTACATACCATTCGCTTTATTTTTTACATATTTCAATAAATTTGTTTTTAAAAATAATATTTCCTACTTAATTTTATTAAGTAATGATGAAGAAATTAAACATTTATCAAATGAATGCTTATTTATAAGTGGTTATAAGGATAACAATTCCGATTCCCATCAATCTACACATCTAAATAATATATCTCATTCCTTTAAACATAAGGAAAACATAGAAAATTTTTATAATTTTCATTTATCAAACATTATAAACAAAATCAACATTCCTTGTAATACTAGCCAAATAAATAAAAATATCAAAGTTAATAATACAATAAATGACTTTAGTACAAGCCAAATTATTAGCATATACAAACTAATGCTAAGCAATAATGAATTATTAGCGTGTAACGACTTTTTTAAAAAAATTAAAGATACTTATTTAGAGTCTATAGAAAATAATTTCAAGATATTGGAAAGTCTATCTTTATACGATTTAAATCAACTATGTTTATATATTTTAAAAAAAAACGCCTCGAACTTATCCCTTTTTAAATATACCATTAAAAAAAATTATGAGCATATTCAGTCAAAAAAAGATCATTTACTAAAATATGATTATATTATTTCTATACTAAATATTTCTATTAAATTAAAGAAGTATAATTTGTTTATTAACAATTCTATTATAACTGATATTATTTTAAAAAACTCTAACGAATTTAACACATTACAAAAAATTAATTCTCTTTTAGAATTTTTGGTACAAATACAAGAAAAAAATATTTATGACAATGTAACAGCTAACGATCAATTATTTCAATTTTTTTCCAAGGTATATTTTAATTATTTCTTGGACAATCGAATTATTGATTTAAATAATGTCGTTTATTTTTTATATCTATTAAAATCGTTTAATCAACCAGAAAATTTTTATTATATGTTCCAAGTTTTTTATTACAAATTTTTTAAATTAAACAAAATATCAATTTCACAAAAAAAAAAATACCAATTTCCAACAAGCTTAAATAATCCATTTTATATTATTAAAAATATATATTCTCTCAATCATCAGGATAATGTACATGATTCTACTACATATTTAAGTAACAGCCCAAATGATGAATATATCATACATTTAAACAATGATACTATAAATATGAATGTTAATAATATAGAAAATGTAATAAGCTCATCAAAGAATAAAATACCATACACATCTGAAAGAGATAGCTTTGCTGAGAAATACACACAATTAAAGGGAACAAATGATGAAACACCATCAAATTTTAATCAATATATCGGAACAAATGATGGGAATTCTATTCAATGTAAGAAAAACCAAGACAGTTTAAACCTAGAGTTTTTAATAAAAAAAATAATAGAAAGTGATGAACATGATGTAATATATATAAATGATCATTCTTTTATAACATTATACTTTTTGTTAAACTTAAATAAAAATGAAAAATATATAAAGCATGCCGAATTATATTCCTTCTTATTTTCAATTTTAAAAAACAATATATATATGATAAATAAAGAAGTTGCAATCCAGTGCTTATATATCTATTTATATTCACAAATCAACGAGCAGCTAGCTGGCCAATTAACAGAACATTGTATTTATTTTGAAAATATCAATAATCCCTTTAATGACCAAATAAAATATATATTAAATATTTTGATAACATTTATTCATAATTTAGATATTGGTTCAATTTTAAAGTTGGCATTTTTTTATATCAATGTATTCTTTAATGAAGACAAACACAAAAAAGCAAACTATCGAATCAATGAAAATATTAAAATTATTTTTGATCACATTAACAAAAAAAAAAACTTAATAGAAAAAAATAATATTCTTTATGAACAGGTAAAGAAGGCCGAAGCCATCCCCTATTCGTAAACACAAAGGCATACTCAAACAGGTTACATGCACCTAGAATAAATAAGCGCAGAAATAAGCACATAAATAAGCACATAAATAAGCACAGAAATTTTGAAATCTCAAATATTTTATTAATTGCTCAGATAGGAAAATGATAAAATATTCAGGTCCATTTCATAACTTTTTTTCTTGATAATATAAATATTTTATATACCTTAGGCGACACATTTGCATATATCTGTGAATTCGTTCCCTCACACTGTTTATTCAATGATCAGATGTAACTATGCCATTATGAGCTATATAATAATAGTAGGGTGGATGAAAGTTACGTTTTTTTGAGTTTTAAAATAATCACCATTGATAGCAAATGCAGTGCCAAAAAAATTATATATACTAAGGTAAATACATCTTTCGATTCTTCCATGTTATAGTAACTTAGTATCACTGCGAAAGGAGAAAAATAAAATAAAATAATGATAATAATAATAGCAATAATAATGTGGAATATTGTAAGCATGGGACAAATTCACAAGCGATGCTTAGCCGAGGCCGTATAAAGTTTTGAATCACACACGTATTTGTGTATGCATGTGCAGATATTTTTAACATACGATATTCAAAATAGTAGGATACGAAGGAACTAGCGTCCAACATACTCGAATAAAAGGAGCACATCAAATTATATATGCTCTTTATGTAGGCCTAAAAAAAGAAAAAAAACATAATTTTTAAAAAGGTATAGAATAAAAATATAAACCAATACAAAATTGTCGATCTCATTAAGCTATATAAATACAAGGGGGGTCAAATATATTACCTTAGTGACCAATATATAAATAGGAATATAAAAAAACGTCTTATGAAGTGATTTCAATATTATTTCCAAAAACTGAAAAAAAAAATATAAAGAAACTAAAGTGGCACTATAACAATATAATACAATGAAAACACAATTGAGAAATCCTTACCAATAACCAAAGCTGATTAAATTTATTTTGAAATAAAATAAAACGCAAGGACAAAAGCGATATATTAATGATGGAACTAATAAAAATGGATGAAGTGTAAGAATCTTCATTAAAATAGCTAATATAAATATATAGCCCAACTAAATCCGTTACATAACCCGCAAAATTTAAATAACAATATGAACGCATATCCAAATGAATATTTTTAATTTTATAATTTAAAAATATTCTTTCAAAAGTAGGGATTATTAATAATAGACATATGTAAAATATATTGGAAAAATTTAAATTGTTTAGTAATAATTTAATAGGATAAGTAAAAATTTTTTTTTTTTTATGATGTTTAATTTGACTTTTATTTTGTTTGGTATATGTAAAATTATTATCATTTTCTGATTGTATAGTATCATCACTATATAGTTTGTTTAATATATTATTTCCATTTCTATTTTTAATATTTTTTTTTTCTTGTTCAATAATTTTCATATCCTTTTCAATTAAAGAATTATATTTCTCAATAAATGAATTTTTAAAACTTGGATAACAATTAAAAGCTTTATTTTTGAATGCATTCTTTATATTTTCAATAATTGATGTTTTTTTATTATTATTTGTTTTATAGTCCATATGATATTTTTTATGATATATTTCTTCTTCATATTTCGAAGGCATTATTGTAAGTAGTGTATAATCATCTTTCGAATTCAAATGATATATTTTTTGTCCTCTTGTAGCAATATCTTTTAATTTGCAACATCCGCTTTTGATATAATTAACATTATCTATTACAATTTTTTTTAATTTATAAAAAATGGAATATACATATACATTTTCTTCATCATTCTCATTATATATTGTGTGTGTTAATAAATCGTCTATATTTAATTCTCCACCTTCGAAAATATTGTTTCTAAAACTTGGAATAGTGTAATTTTTAATTCCGTTATTGTAGTAGCTTTCCCAGTTATTTTTATTTACATGATCAAAATTATATTCATTTTTTTTTTTTGTTGTTTCGTCATCCTCTGGCCATATATTTTCTTCATTATTTCTCCGCAGTGTTCTATAGCTGTTTTGTTTTTCCCCTTCTAATACACCATATTCAAAAGTACTTTTACTAGACACACTCGATTTTTTACTAAACGAATTCACTGATTTTGTTTTATTATCATTATTATCTAGTTCATCTTTTATTTCATCAAAATTCGCATTTATTATATATTCATTTTGGCTGTGCTTTAATATTTTATCCTTATTTTTAAGAAAGATGAAAGATAAAACAAAAATGGATAACGCTTTAATAAATGTATTTATAATCATAATATTCACATGCTCATATAAAATAAAAAATATATGATAAACAAAATAAATAAATATAGTAGATATGCTTAAAATCATTTTACTTATAACTTGTATAACATATATAGTATTTAAGCTAAACTCCGTTCTATATATATTTGTAAATTTACCACATAAAAAAAATATATTATCAGATATAACATCTGTTACACTTTCTAATAGTGAATATAAAAAACAAAAAATATATATATATTCCTTTTTTCTAATAAAATTACTCGAAATTAATATTAAAATAAATGAATTAAAAACTTGTATTATTATACATGATAATATTAATATATTTAATTTTAAATGATAATATTCTTCATTTATTTTATTATTTATTATTTCTCTTATACTTGAATTGTTGTCTTCTGACCCATAACGAAAGCTTTTAAATTTATTATAATAATAATAGTAGTAATATTCATAATCATTATTATCTTCATTAGACTTGATATAACTTTCTGTTAATTCATTACTATCTTTAAATAGGTAGTCAATTTTTAAACTTCCTTTTAACGATTTATTCGAGTTTCTTCTTTTTTCATTTGTTTTTTCATCATTTTCGCGTTCACATTCATCAAATTTCACCTTTCCATTATTATCTTTATTTACTTTCTCCATAAAATCGTCCTTATAATAATTATCATTATTGAGATGATGCCTGTTTGCGATATCTTCATTTTTTATAGGATTTACTAGTTTGTTATTATTATTTTCAAAACGATATGTCTCAAAATTATTTATATTTTTACTTTTATTTTTACTACTACATTGTGAATTTAAACTAGAACAATACATATCGGGTATTTTTAACTCTCCATTCACATTGTATTTAACATCACTATTTTTCTCTGTATCCTCTAATTTTATATAACAATCATTATTCTTTGACGCTTTTTTTTTTCTGTCTAATCGAAAATTTAAAAAGTTATTCTTCCCCCTATAATTATGCACATTTTCTTTGTATATATAATTTTTATACTTTGGTGCAAAACTATTATCACTATATTCATTTTTATTATTTGAATGGTTTATACTATCATTATCGCCCTCATTCGTTAAACTAACATATTCCCCTCCAGTTCGTTCTCCGTTATAATATTTTTTCATTTTCATATATACCTTTTCAAGGATAGATATTTTGTGCTTTTTCTTAAATTGGGAATTTTTCAAAAGGTCCTCACCATTGCTGTTATTATATTTTTTTTGTTTTTTTTTTTTTAAATTGTAAAAGACGTTTTTTTTAACAATACCCCGAGTATTACTATTACCATTTAGTACACCTCTTATGTGCTTATCATCACATTTTTCTATTTTTATTTTCATACACCTTTTTTGTTCTTTTTCATACTCCCTACCACTTAATGGCTTCATCATTTCATTTGTATTATGCCTTCCAATTGTTAATACACTTTTTCTTTTTCCACTCAAAAGGTCATTAATTTTTTTTTTTAACAAATATATCTTATATCTTTCAAACGGTATATCATTTAGCTTATTGAGAAAATCATTTTGTGATATTTTTTTTCTTTTACTAATTATATATGCTCTTATTTTTTTTTTCGGAGTAATTGGATTTTTCTTCAGTTTCTTACTTTCTCTTCTATTTCCCTTTCCATTTTTATCACGATCTACATATATGCATTCATTCTGATGAAGTTTACTAAGTTCATATGGTATTGAAGAATAATATACTTTTTTAAAATCATTAATTTTATCAAAATAATAATACATATATATATAGTATGATATGTAATCAAAAAAAAGTGTATAAAAACATTTTAAACATATTGGCAAATATACTACTACAAATAACTTCGTGTTTAAAAATTTATCATCGCTTTTATTATTAAAATTAAAAAAATGTGTAAAGTAATAAAATAAATTCCCGTCATTATCATTTGTGTCTATATTGTCATATTTATTTAACAAAAATGTAAAAAAATGGGATATTGTTATTTCTGCATATGTGTAAGTTATTCTTAAAAAAAATGTATACACAAAAAGGATATGATAAATATAGTAGTTTTTAAGGAAGTAGTAGTAATTCAATAATTTTAACAGCTTCTCTTTTAGCATTTTCGCTTATCTATTTTGTTACACTATATTTTTCTCAATTTCGTTTCTATTTCATTAAATTTGTATACAATATGTGCTATATAAACCTGTGCAGTGTTGTACATATGTGTTGTCTTATTATATAAATAAAATCAAGCATAACAATCTTCTCTGTTTACATTATAAATCATCTTTTATTTTCTTTTCCTTTGGAATATATATTTTAACATATGCACAAACCGAGAATCAAAAAATCGAAACACTTATGCTTTACTATATAAATAATATTTGATAATCGATAAAAAAACAGCATATAAACATGGTTAATGGGCCAGTTGCCAAAAAAATATTCCTCATATTTTAGTAACACACTAAAATATGAGCATACATGTGTAAGGAGTAATAATATAAAATCACTTTCAATAAAATGCCACGAAAAAATAATAACACCTTAATATATATTAAAGGTTTACGCAATAATAATAATGACATAAGGAGCATCAAACAAAAACTTTCTATATATATAATACATACCAATTCGAAAAATATACACCATATAAAAATTATATTCTACATTAAAAAAAACGGATGAACGAAAACAAAAAATGCATTAATACACACCAATGAATTTTGCACAAACGATTAAATATACAAAAATGGGAAATTAAAAAGGCGAAAAGAGCAAAAAATTGTGTGTGTACGTTGAAATGAAAAATAAAATATATAAACTTATTTTATTATTACCTCTCTACATATATTTGAATAATATGGACAAATAAATCACATTAATTATTATCAAATTCAAACATAAAGCCACTAAAACACCATGTATTTTTTATCTTTTGTTAGCAAAGAGATAAAAATCGCCGCTAGTAGTGTAGCTAATGTTTTAGTAGTCAAAAAATTATGTAAATCAAATCATGAAATAATGTGTAATTACTAAATAAAAATAAAGAATTCATACATATTCCATTTTAGACAATAATATGTTCCCTTTTATTTATTTCATATCATCATTGATATATATACATGCACATATGTGTATATATTGTCAAAAAATTATATTTTACATTCTTAATATATATTTTGTTCTTTTATATATTTTTAAATAAGTACTATAAAAATATTATATTCGAATAAAAGGAAAACTGTTATCGCAGCTATTTTGTATATATTTTTTACACATTTTTCATTTTTTTTTGACAAAAATTATTTATTTTTACGATATGTATTTCCATTTTAATTTTCATTTTAATTTCCATTGAAGCATATATTTCAATTTCTAATTTTCTTTTTTTAAATTCATATAATGTGTATAATTGCCCATATGGAAATTATTTATGATTGAAATATTCCATTCCTTTTACCCCCCATGCACATATATAAATACTTAAGTGTAAAAATTGTAAGTTAAAATATATTTTTTACTTTTTACAAACAAATTGTTATTTTAATACCTTTCAAATTCTTATATATTATACAAAAAATATTTTTTTTACTCAATTAAAAAACGATGGTATATATTTAAAGAAAAACAAATAGATGACAAAAATGTATACTGATGACTGGTATTAGAAGACCATAGAATATAAAAGTAATGGTTCATACAATTCGAGTTACATATTTTGTTTTAACTTTGGAATCTTAATATTTTGACCCATTAAACACTTAAAAATTTTTAATATCGCTTACTTTTATATACACCTTTTAATCACTGTTAAATGTATATTATTATCACAACTTATTCTCCCTCCTAAAAAAGGAAAGGGAAAGAAAAGGATAAATGGTAAAAGTGATTTTACGGTTACATATTCTCTTTTTATTATTTTTAATAATATGTATTTGCTAATTTTCTATAATGCTGGCATACTTTTTTCTATTTTATAATATTGCCTTTTACTTTTTATTCACAGTATTTTTTCCGCACTTCGAAAATTTAATACATGACTTGAACCTTATTAAATTATTTTGAAAATAGAAGAGACGACTAGTGTACCCCACAAGGAATCCCTTCGAGTTACCATACCGATATGTAAAATATTTTTTCTTGATAAAAAAAAATACATACATATATACATACACATTATTAGCATTATAATTGGTAGAAGAAAGAATATAAAATATAGTAACGATTATATATTCAGCTTAATGAGGATTTATTTTTTTATTATTTTATTTTTTCATTATTTTATTTTTTCATTAATTTATTTTTTTTACTTATCGTTGTATCATCAAATTAACAAAAATATACATGCATAATATATTTATACATTCTATATTTTCTGTTAAAGAATATGATAATTTAAATAGGTTATGCATTATTTTTACATAATTTATATCATTTTTTTTGTAACTTCCTTGCGTTAATTAATTTTTCAAATTTTATAAAAATATAAACTAGGTATGCTATCAACAGTTCAATTGCTATTGTAAAAAAGAACAAGATAAGTTATACCTATTCCAAATATATATATATATATATATATATATATATATATATATATATAATAAAATAAGAATAACAAAAATACACATGGTTGTAATTATATTTCCACGATCACGCTGAGGAAAAAAATTATTAGAAGCATACGTTTAAGTATTTTCCATTTATCACGTGGTATATACGTATACACATATATGAGCAACCCCCCGTTGATGTAAATTTTACAAATACAAAATGAACATGCTTATAAAAAGCGTATTAATTGCGTTTGTTATCAATATACAAATACACATTGCAAAATGTTTGAAACACGAGAAAAATACCTATTTCTCAAACTCGCCTATAAATTTCCAGTTTAATAATATTAATGAATTTAGTAAAAATAAAAAATTCATCAAGACAAATGCTCAAAAAATACATAATTTGAATAAAATACCACTTTTTATAAATAATTATAAAACAACCTATGAAAAAATTAACAGATCAAATGAAAACAGTTCAAATATAAGAAACATCCATAAATATAGTGTGGAAAAAAAAAAAATTGTATTAAATGCTAAGAATAATCAACAGAATGAAGGAAAATTCGTTTTGTTTAATAATTCAGGCAAAAATAGTACAGGAAATTATGGAAATAAAAATTATGAAAAAAATAAAAATGGTAACGATATATCAAATAATGGAGGAAATGTAGGAAATGCGGAAAATGCAGGAAATGCATTGGCAAATAATACAAATATTAATAAAGAAACCATTGGAACAACCAAAGCTGGTGTTTTAAATAATATTATAGAAGGCGGTAAAACTATATCCTTGTTAAGTTTATGGTACGTGTGCAATATTTTTTATAATATAGAAAATAAAAAGGCTTTAAATATAATCAATTTGCCAATTACTCTATCTGTGTTACAAATATACATAGGTTTACCACTATTTTTAATTCCATGGCTTTTAAAATTAAAAAATAAACCAGAATTGTTTTATGATGAAAATGCAATGAAACAAATAAGTCAAAGTGATCGAAATTTTATAATAAAAGGATTTCAAAGATATATATTATTTTTAAAAAAATATAGTAGCATTATGAAACAAAGTATATATCATGGATATACCCATCTATTATCAGTTATTGCTATGGGGGCTGGTGCTATTAGTTTTGTTCACATTGTTAAAGCTTTAGGACCATTATTTGCCGCCTTTTTCGCATTTGCTTTAACAAACACTAGAATGTCGATTTATACTTATGCATCTTTGGTCCCAATAGTATTGGGTGTATCCTTAGCTTCAATAAAAGAGTTGTCATTTACTTATAAAGCATTATATTCAACATTAGTAGCAAATGTATTTACAACACTTCGAACCATAGAAGCCAAAGACTTAATGAGTAAAAATCTTGAAAAGATAGGAAAAAATCTCACTCCAGAAAATATTTTTTCACTTCTAACTATTTTTTCAGCTATATTTTTAACCCCAGCATTATATATGGATGCACATAAATGGAAAGATACCTATTATTATTTAATGAATAATAAACAAGTTTTAAAAGTTTTTGGAAAACATGTTTTAATGTCAGGTGTATGGTTTTATTTATATAACCAACTATCATTTATTTCATTAAACAGATTAAATCATATTACCCATGCAGTTGCAAGTACAGTTAAAAGAGTATTTTTAATATTAACTAGCTATTTTATTTTCGGAACGAAATTTTCTTTTCTTGGAGGAGTTGGTTCAGCTATGGCTGTAAGTGGCACATTCCTTTATTCAATTGCGAAGAAAAAATTTGGCTAACCTCACAATATGTATAAATTATTGTCAAATTATTTTTCAATATTAAAAAAATCAGCACACACATTTTTTAAAGCAAAGTAATATAAATATATTGCTTAACACAAAAAAACGGACATCTATATGTTACAATTTTCACCTATATTTATTGTTATTGTTTTAACACTATTATTATTTTTTTTGTTGTATTTCCAAAATAATGCATTTCAACTGTATCTTTCATTCAAAACACATTCAGGTGAATGTTCTATATATACGTATGTGCGTTTTAATTGATTTATTGCATAATGACATGATTTATAACATTATTATGTTTAATTTTGTTATTGTGTTTTTTTCTTTATTATTCTGTTTATATATGCATTTACTATTTTTTTTCTTCAGTATATGCTTACACATATTATTCGAATTAATTATTTCCCAATTGCTTATTCACATTTATATTTACGCCTTTTAACTTTTTTTATTTATTTCATTTTACCAATCATTAACTTATTAATTTTTTTAATAATAATTACAAAATTATTATAATATCATATCAATTTCGACTAACTACATGTTAGGCAAAAACACTAAAAGAAAGCGCATAAACAATACTCAACTAAATAAATAAGCACACACACATATATGTATATTTATAATGCGCATAAATTATATCTTATTGAGACCAAACCTACAACGTATAGCTCCTCACATACCTCCTTTGATAAACAGTGAAAAACCCACAAAAGAAATAACGCATGGAATTCCAGTTAAATTTATATTTAAAAACTTAGTGGCAATAACCCAGTTATTATATATTTATTTGCTTACCACCATTTAAAAAGGCTTGATAACAATATTTTGCTATTACAACATATACATAGGAAAATACATACTTTATAATTTGAATTAAAAAAATGCTCAAAAATGTGCCTATTTGTATTACCCATCAACCCTACAATATGTAGAATGCTAATCTTTATCCACTTTCATTATAGTATATATTGTATTTAATTTAAAAGATTAAAATAAAGTTCGAAATATACATTCGAATAAAACATATCAACATAATATAATACTAAATAAATAAAAGCGAAAAGAAAAAATTACAAAATATATCATCTTTAAATCATTTTAAGCTATGTCCACATGCATCTTTAATTGAAGTAATAGTGATATAATTCACTATCTTTAATATAATTACATTAATTTAATAAAAACTAATACAAAAAATTATATTTAAAAAAAAATATAAATATAAAAACGATATTCATATTTGTCATTAAATTTATATATATATATATATACATACACGCACGCATGCCCAAAATTGGTTAAAATTATTTTTACGTTTCCTTTCTCGATGCTATTTATATTAATATTGAAATATATAACTTTCAATTTAAATAACAAAGCCAACAAAACAATATCGTCAATATAATTAACATAGTTGAATAAAACAACTAAAGTATTATGATCAAAAAGAAAAGTGTAACTGTTAATAAACAAATTAACATGTACAAATAATAATTACTCGTACTGTTAGTAATTCTGGTAAAAATGTTTCTATTTCTATCCAATAAATCACTTGTTTCATCCATATCTCTATCTATATCATCTAATATTTCATTATGTACTTGTATTTCGTTATTTATATTATAGCTAATACTTTTTAAATTTTGTGTTGTTCCTTCAAGAAATTCAAGTTGTTCATCTTGCAATCTCATTATATTATGTTGTTTTAACATCAACTCTTCTCTGCTTATATCAGTTATATATGACCCATCTCTGCTATCAAAATTGTTTACAAAATCCATCGTTATGTTATACGAAGTGTTCTAAAAAAATTGAAATAATAATAATAAAATGAAGAAAATTATGAGCAATACTTGCGTGGCCATAACACCCTTAATTTTTTTTTAATTGAGTTTACACACATATATACACATTAGAATATTAACAGCTCAGTTATATCTTACCGATTCATTATTCGTTCCATATTCTTCGTACAGTTCTGATATATCTTTTTTCATTGTTTCTAGGAAGTCTACTTTACTCATATATTTCTCTTCATTTGATTTATATCTTATATCATTTTTTATATAATCATTGTTTAATTGATGTATTAAAAATTTCATATTTTGATTAAATTCGGCTATTTTCCCCCTCAATATTGCTCTGTTTTTAGCCTTTTTTCGATCATTTTCATTTTTTCTCAATATTTTTTTAATTTCTTTTCCCGTTTCAATGGTTTTTTCATAATCAGTATCCCATATATCCATCGCCGCTTATTTATTCAAAATATATAACACACAAACAGACAGATATACAATGCATAAATAATTATTATACATATAATCACACTAATGTATAGTTTTTTTTAAATATAAAAAATTTTAATAAAACATATAATAATTCCTAATGTTTTATATATGAATTTATACATATATAATATCAAATTTTTATTCGGACAATTTTTATTAATAAAAAATAATTTTAACCATATTATATGGACATTAATTTATTTGTGCTAATAAATAATATTATCAGAAATATGCGCATATTAAAAGAAATATAAGGATTTATGTGTGACAAAAAAATACCAAATTTGCATCCATATATAAAATTGCATTCAAAAATACAATATTTTCTTATTTTTTGAATTTTATTCTGAAATTATATATAAATATATAAGATATTCTTCGGAATACATGTAACTATATCTATACGGCAGAATCCGTTCCGATCTTACTATAATGTTGTGGTACTAATTATTTCTCTATAAAATATGACCTTATTATATTCTTGATAATATTTTTTTTCATTAATATAAGAAAAAAAACTAAATGTACACCAATTTTTTATAATTATATACAATTTATATAGATATTATTTTATGTGTATAGCTAATTGTCACATCAGCGAATGTATTCACTAAAAATCAAAGCTTCATTTAATAAAGCAATTTTAAAACAATTAAGCTTTAAAACCAAAGATCAAAATAATATAATTTTCGAACAAAAAAAAATATATATATAACAATTGTATAACCATCCAATATATGTATAATAAAACAAAATCAAACTAATAATTCGTATAATGTTTTTTCTGACGGAAAAGGTAATTTAATCGCGTTTTTAATATAATATGGTTACGAACTCATTATATATATATACAATTTTGAAAATATAATAAAACAATATAATATGGTACACTATAGAAGAAATAAATTATACTATTGTGTCACCACTACTATATTATTTAGTAATATATACTACGCTGTGTTTGACTTGGTGCCATTTATATTTTTTTTTGCTAATTTTCTTCTATCTTCATTTTTATCATTATTACTTCCTGCTTCGCATCTCTATATAATAGCATTTTAACATAATTTTAATCGACTAAAAGATAAATCAGCATGAGCATCCAAATATACATAATAGTAAATATACAAATACATATATAACTACAAAAAATGTAGAAATAAAACCAAAAAATATATTAGGTGTAAATAACTTTCATATTTTACAAAATAAAAATAATTATATATGTTATATATTTCCCATGTATACCAGGTTTTCTATATTTAATTTGTTCGGTTTTTATATGTATATATAAATATATTAAAAAGAATTTTAGGAGTTTTTTCCGATTTCTTTAAATAGTGATATCATGCGTAACATAAAATCCATATTTGGATTTAAATTAATATTCGTTTACCCATAGTAATAAATGCGCGTCGTTGTAAATTATCGGGAAAAATGAAATAATAAAACGGCTTGCTATTTTTGTTTGATTTTTTTGCGCCACAATTTTTATGTATATAATATATGTAAAGGCAGTATTTATTTTATTTGTTTAATTTTTTCATTCCTAAGTTAAAAACGAATTTAATTTTATTATTTTTCCCCCTTTATAAATTATATAGCGACATTATATTTAGTATTAAAATTCCTTGGTTAATACTTCATAACAAATTTTAAGTTTTGTAAAGAAACAAATATTTCCCTTTTATATCATATTCCCACAAAAATAAGCAACGTAAGCATAAATAAAAATACGAAAAAAAATATATGTACATAAATTTATTTATAGCACACTATTATATATACTTAACATATTTATGCTTTCTACTTAAAAAAAAATAATAAATAATTATTAAGCTATAAAAAACACTATTAAATTTTAATATCCTATCAATTTAGTGCAGGGTATATACATTATAAGCGTGTATATTTCATTTCGTTGTGGACGGAATACTGTCATAAACTCACATGGATATTTGGAAAAATACATAATTCATTACATATTTATTTTAACAGGTTACAAACAATATTATTATTAAAAGGACAAAATGAACAAAAATAAGCAAAGGACTAAAAAGAGATTGCCCAAAGGCCGATCACGATATATCCCAACACAAGAAGAAGTTGAACGACGAAATGCAGAAATCACAAGAAGACCAAAAGATGACGATTCGGAAGAAGTTGAGTCTGGATCTGAAGTTGAAGCATCAGAAGGATCCGCATCGGCACAAGATTCAAAATCAGAAAAAGCAAACGAAAAAGATGAACAAAATAAAAACGAACAAGATGAAGAAAAAAATAACAATTGAAAACAAAAATGCCTGGGTATCAATTCAATTATAAATATTATATTAACGAAAAATTATTTAAATTTTTAAATACATGTGCACGTATCCACTTTTATAAATCTTTGAATATTTAAACACACACATATATATAAAATTGCTCATGCATTTTATTATTTTTGTTTTTTATGTATAAGTAATTTTTTTCTTATGCTATTTTTTTATTCCATAAGAAAAAAATGTTCCTTCAGATTTGTGCTATGCCTACATACCATGGCTTGCAGTATAATAGTACAACAATGTAGTATATATTTATACATGTATGTATAAAACTATATTTTATCTCCTATTCTATAAATAGCTTATTGGATATATGCACATAAATCATGTGATTAAATTGCCAATAGGACCATTTTAAGGTGCTATAAAATTTATGTTGACATTACGTTATTTTTATGGTATACTAATTCATATTATATTTATTGTGAATACTCTTAGCCCCACGTCTCGTAATATACCACTCATACATACACTATAAACAATAGCATTACTTTTAATGGAACACATTTAAATATCATTTTTTTTTATTATATTTATTCCTCTATATTCAAATATTCGAAATAAAGCAATATTATGATTACTATTTTGTAATAAAAAAAATAACATGGTCATAGCCCAAATAATAATTTTTAATAATTATATACGCACAAAATTATTTACCAAAATAATGTTAAAATAAGAGATATATATGCCCGAATTTAAATTGAAAATTTATTGTAAATTGTACATTTGTTCGAAGCCTTTAATCTTTTTTATTATTATGCATATATTATTAATAAGAGAATGCCCGAATTTAAATTGAAAATTGATTGTAAATTTGTACATTTGTTCGAAGCCTTTAATTTTTTTTTATTATTATACATATATTATTAATAAGAGATATGCCCGAATTTAAATTGAAAATTGATTGTAAATTTGTATATTTTTTCGAAGTCTTTAATTTTATTTATTATATATACATATATTATTTTTTCCCCCTGATTTTCCTTTAAATTTTATCAAATATATTGTCTTTTGTGCCACCTATATTTTATGATAAGGCGACAAGCTTTAAAAAGCTATATATATATTATAAAATATATCGTATTTTATTTTTCCCATTTTTCTTTTAAAATTAGGCGAGTATATATACATACGCACATTTGCATCATACTATAATTGCTAAATAGAAATACTAAGTGCCTTAAAATGAACAATGGTCAAGGTTTATTCCTGTTATTTATAAAATATTCGAACAAAATAATGATAATGTGTTAAAAAATGGGAAAAAATAAAAATACTCCTTTATTTAATATATTATATAATACACTTTTATACACACGTATGTGCATAGCACATATAATGTATATTTGATAATGCTTATAATTCTCATTGTCCTCTTTTTAAATATGTAGAATACTTGTGTTTTCTTTTAACCTCTTATCCATAGTTCCATATATATTTTAAAATCGATATTTAGTTTAATTAAATAAACAAACATATATTTATATATTCGTTTTTTTTTGAAGATTTAATTGCTTGAGAAAGAATTATTCACTTGTGGGCTGGGGTAAAAAAGAGAGAAAACAAAATTTATTTATTTTTCCTTAGACCTTTTATTTTCAATTTTTTTTTTAAGTTTTCATATTTTCAATTTCTTATCATTTATGATTTTCACATTTTTATTATATTTTATTCCTTTAAATATACTTTCTTAAAAATTGATAAGAGAGGAAAAAATATACGCAATTAAATCATCATTCCCTGATTCGCATATTGTATATCATTTCAAGTAATACCATTAATGACTATATAAAACATTGTCCTATATTTTTATGATGTGAGAAATTTTAAATTAATTTTAAACTCAAAATTGTGAATTTTTATTTTGCGACATTATATTATTTCAATTTAATTTAATGTTTTGTATGATTTTATACAATTGACGCTGAAATATATTTTTGTTATTTTTGTTATTTTTGTTATTTTTGTTATTTTTTTACAAACTTATATTTACGTGTGCAAATATACCAAGTATTTTATTATATATATTTTTTGTATATATAAAATATACATGATAATACGCATTAATATATATCACATATAATATATATATATATATATAATTTTAAATTTTATACAAAGCATTTATCCATACATTTTAATATTATGAATAGCATATATTTTTCATTTTTTTAAAGAATTAATTTTCTTTATTTATTTTATCGTTTAATTTTTTGAGTCAATGAAAATTCATTTTTTTATATAAACAATTTTTCAGTGTTATTTTAATATTATTATTATTATATTATATATATAGTAGTAATAATATTTTTTCGTGCCTTAAAAACACTTGTTTAAGAATGAATTGTTCTATCCATATATACATAATATATATAACATAATTAAAACTTTTAATTTGCTTCATTTTTTTTTATCTTATTAATTTCCTCCCTTTTTATAATTGATTTTTTATTTTTCTTTTAAATCAGAAAAATTGTAATACCTGAATTAAACATTTTTACTTCCTTTTAAATTAAAGCATATCGTACAAAATGGTAGAAGAAGGAAATACCACTCATACATATTTCGGAAGAATATATAAAAATGTGTCTAATGTAAGCAATTATCAAAAAGCGATCAAAATTTAAAACAATTATACTTTTTGTAAAAATAAGACAAAAAAAACGTTCCTACATTTTTTCTGGCACATGTTTATATTATTTGCATAAATAAATAAAGCGTTTATAACAAATAGAACAACATATGACATATAAACTTATTTACATACATTGTAGAAAACAAAATATTTACCACTTTATACATATATTTTTTTTTTTAGTATGTCAACAATTATATGACCGCATCTGACCAAGAGATGCAAAACAATACCGATCCAATAATGGACATAATTACTACGGCACCTAGTGACTCTTTATATTTTATTGAAAGAATAAATCTCATATCAGCCATTATAAGTATAAGTACATCATTCCCATACTTAACATATTTATTTATTTATTGGGATGATTGCTCATGCAACGATATATTAAGATGGTGGATTGTTATTAATAGCATATTACAACTGCTACAAGCGCCAATCCGATTTTTCTTATATCTATTACTAAGAAAATATAAGCTTGAAAACGAAAGGATGCACATTGAAGCGTAAGAAACCATATTCGCTATAACGAAAAATAACTTAAAATTTATATATTCATTTGGGACCAAATGGCGCGCCCAATTTGCATATCTACAATAATATAATTGATTCGATAAGAGCCAATTAATTTCCTATTTAATCCTCCTACATATATATATATATATATATATATATTTTTTTTTTTTTCCCCTCAATCAGGCTACGAAGGCTTACTAGCTCAAAGGGATGGAAACTCAGTAAAAGATTCAGTTTATTAAATTATTTGTGGTTTATAACAGGAACTGTTGTAATGGTGGTCACAAGAAAACACACAAAAAATTATTATTTATGGTTCATTTCGTGGACTATTATATTATCATGCATATTTAGAGTATTCTTTACAATAATATGGTTTTGCTTTTTCTTTCCATATCATCAAAATATACCTAAAAAGAAAAAGGGAGTTCCCAAAGCATTTTTGGCTGAAATTCCAACATTTAAATATTCATCAGATAGAAAATTAAAAAATGAATCATGTTCTATTTGTCTATCTGATTTTGTTGAAAAAGATGAAATTTTTGAATTTAGATGCATGCACAATTTCCATACTAAATGTGCGAAAAAGTGGCTATCACAAAGAAGACAATGCCCTCTATGCCAAAGGGATGTTATGAAATCAGATTAGTTTGTTAATTAAGTTTTTTTCCTGTTTTTTTTATTATTATATCCTTGGACTATTACCCTTTTTTATCATATATTTTTGTATATATCACAAGTGTATGTGCATAAATGCTAAATAAAATCATATGCAAGAATTTTCATTTATTCTCATTTATGTACATTATGCGTATGTATATATTTTTTTTTAATTTCTTTAGTCTTATAATATTTATCATATATGTTTTTACGTATTTTTTTAAATTTCATAAATATTACATATAATATTATTGTTTGAATACAACCATTATTTATTTTTAATGTGTATTTATATTATCCTTAGCATTTTAATGTGATCACATGGTAAACGTGTATATATATGCATACAAAAATATCACCAATAAATATACACATTATTTGCACACATCCTAATAAACGTATGCTATCATTAATAAATGTGCTCTTATATTTTATTATTTATATTTTGCTTATGCACATGGCTATTTATTGTATTATGCAAAAATATATATATTTGTATTCTTTAATATGTGTGCATATATGTATCAACTTTATAAAACTCCGCATATTGTAAATATAAGTTTTTTTGTATAATTATTTGCCTTATTATATTTTTCGACGAATTAGTTGTATCCATTCACTCAATATACTTACATATACGTTTAGATAAATAATTTTCGTGACTTTTATTCATAAGATATTATCTCTAGTTACTGATTCATATGTTTGGATTTATATATTCCTATTTTTTCTATAACATTATAAATGACTATATTCAAATCGCCTTAATTCTTATTATAAGAAAACATTAAAAACCGAAAATAATAAAATATACTTGTTTAATCTTTCAATACAAAATGTTATTGACAATACAATTTGTTATACTACGTTATGGATTTCTACAAAAATCAACTCACGACGAAACCATATTTTTATCATGTCTATATTATATGGAGAGAGCGCTATAAATCGATGCGCGTGCTTATAAATCGATATGTGTGCTTATAAATCTTGGTTTGCGATCGAATTTTAATTTATAAAGCAAATTGACAGAACATAATTTGTTACATTTAAAAAGTTGGATTTTCAAAAAAATATACATACGTCCATATATATCATTAATACTATAAATATATATGCACGTTCAAACGCAAAATATAATTTTGGTGGCAACATTCTATTGCACAGGAAGAAAAAAATAACGTAATAAAAAATAACGTAATAAAAAATAATATAATAAAAAATAATATAATAAAAAATAATATAATAAAAAATAATATAATAAAAAATAATATAATAAAAAAATATATAGCTTAAGTCTACTTAAACATTTATTAACACACTTTTGTATATATCGAATTCATTATATTAAAAAAATAACACAAAAAAAACTTTTAATTTTTTTTAAATTAAAAGTAGATAAATACCAACGCTATATCTATAAATCGATCCAAGTGAATTATGCTAATTTTGTAAATATATAGGTACCTCCATAAATTCGCACACAATAAAACCACTCAACTAATTTGATTCTCATGTGTGCAAACAATTATTTGTATACAACAATATATATTTACAAACTACGGATGCAATAAATAGAATAATAGCATTAACTTCAATATAGACCATTCGTTTTTTAATATGCTTTCATCACTAAAGGAAAAGGAAATTTTTTCCAATTTTTTCACATTTTTTTAATTTTTCCAATTTTTCCACTTTTCCCACTTTTTCTACTTTCTAATAATTATCCTCCATATTTGACTCTTCAAGTGGCTTGATAACTACCAAGGGGTCGCAATTATAATCGAGCATTTCTTCGTTGAATCGAAACTTCGACAAGTTACTATATATGCTATCTTTTTGTAAAGTTTTCATAGATGATAAAATAGATGTCGAATTTTCATGTGTCTTAGTAAAATCATTTGTCAAATCGATGGTTCGATTATTATTTGTATCTACCGATGCATCAATTTCTTCGCTTTTTAAATTTTTCAGTACATCCATATATTTATTATATAGTTCTTGTTTTGTTTTGGCTCGATTTTGACCTGGATTTTTTGAATAACTATTTACACTAATATCATCCCTGCTATAATTCTTCGCATTTTCTTTATATCGGTAAGAATAATCATTTATGCTATTGTAAGATATATCTTTCTCTTTTCTATCTCTATTATCATTTTTATATTCTTCACCCCTTATTTTATCATAGCTTTCATATATACTTATACTCCTATTTATTTCATTCATATTTGTTTCGCCCCTCTTCAAATTATTAACACTGCGTTTGTGCTTAGAATAATTCATTTCATTTTTCCTATCCGATCTCCTTTTACTATTAGAATCATTATATTGGTCAATACTTATATTATGAGAAAAATCCGAACTTACTGAATCGAGCAATACGCTACTAGAGTTACTATTTGCTTCATAACTAGTTTGTGAAATAAAATTACACCCCTTATTATTTTTTACACTATTATTTTTTTTCTTATATTTATTACTTTTTTCTATTTTTTTTTTTCGTTCAATCAAATGGTTTATTTTTTTGTCATCGCTCATATTTCTCATGCCACTGAATCGGAGTGACCCACTATGATCTCTTCTCTTTATATCACTATTTTGCAAACCATTTTTTAAACTATCTACATCATAACGTGATGGTTGCCCTGTAGAAATATCTATATTATTATTGTCCATATGTTCTCCTATTTCACTTTGCTCATAATACCTTCTTTGTTCGGTTCGTGTTCCTTCCATTGGTTTTCCTTTCATATTTTTTTTATTATCATTATCTTCATCAAAATATGCATTATAATTTACATCAAATATCATATCTCCATAAGAATCTTTTATTTCTGTGTTATATTTTGTATTTTTTCTTCCACTACTTTGATATATATTTTTTATATTTGAATTGTTTAAATTATTGGTCTTTTTCAATGTATTTGCACTTCTTTCTCCAGGAAATGTCTTATCAATCACATTTTTATCATTGTGTTTTCTCATATTATTTGTAGAACTAAGATTAAACATTTTCTTTATTTTAGAACTGCTAAATAAAGAAATGTCGTTATTCTCCAAATACGAAAATGAGTATTCGCTGGCAATGAAATCCTGATCGTGTTCCTTCTCTTCGTTTTCTTCACTTACAATTTTATTACTGACATTATTTAGAGACGATATTGTCATATCTTTTAATAATGATGCAGATTGGCCATTGGCATTTTCTGTAGTAATACTATCAATGTTATTATTGGATTTATCCTTTATATCATTTTTTTTTGTTATCATTTTATTATTATCTCTTTTCATATATGATATCGTATCGGGATTTAAAATTTCACAATTTGAAAAATTTGTAAAATCTTTTGAATACTCATTTTTCATTAAAAATTCATCTCTTTCAAACTCATTATATATAAAATCTTCATCATCTGTATATAACATTTTCTTTTCGTGTGATTTTGTGGTATCATCAAAATTGCTTCTCTTATTTTCGGTCTTATTTATATCATTACGTTTTATTCCAATTTTATCATTTCCCTCTTTTTCGACTTGTTCATTTGTTAAATTCATGAAATTACCTTCTGTGTACCCACTAACAAGTATATTTCTTTCAATTACTTCATCGTTTTTTACCTTTTCTTCTTTTTTTTTATTTGAATTCAGAAAAATTGAAAATCCATCATTGTAGTCATATATATCTTCTTCTTCATTCCCCTTAGGATATGGATTTGGTGAATTTAATTCAACAAATTGTGCATCGCCAAATGGAATTTCCCCAAATGAAGTAATTTCTATTCCCAAATTATTACTACCATTTATTATTTCCTTATTTTCTTCAAATGCTAAATTTCCTTGTTTAGACGCATTACTATGATTATCATATTCGCCTTTGTTATTACTAATAATATTTTTAAAATTTTCAATAGCCATAATTTTATCATCTCTATCAATATTAATACTATTACCAGAAATTGATTTTATATTTTTTTTTTGATTTCTAACAAGATCATTGCTACAATTATAACGACGCTGCGAGTTAGCCAATTTTTCCTGATTGTTCAATTCCGATTTCAATCTCTCTATTATAACAATATTATCATTATTATTAATCGTTAGTTCATCTATTTCTTTCTTTAAATTGTGTATAATCTGCTCATAATAATTATATTTTGTATGCGCTTCCAAATGGAATTTATTATAGGTAATATTATTTTGCTCAATTGTATTTTCTTTTTCTTGTAAAAGTTCTAACTTTATAGTTTTTTCATTCAAATTTTCTCTTAACGATTTTATTTCATTTTTTAAAATAATTTCTTCTTGCTCTTTTTTAATATTAATTTTACTTATTTCACTAATATTATTTTGCGCAAATAAAACATTTTTTTCATATTCATTTAATTTTCTTTTTAAATCATCAATAATACTTTTACATTGTATTAATTCATTTTCATATTGCGTTTTGTCTATGGCTACTTTTGTTAACGCATCTAATGAGTCATCTCGTTGTGTTTTTAAATTTGCTATTTCAATAGACAATGTTTGTATATATGTTTCTAAATTTTTTATTTTATCTACTGATTTTTTTAATTCAGTTTGAATTTTTATTGCGGCATCTTCAACAATTGTTTTTTCTTGTAATACTATTTTATAATCTTCTTCAATTTTTAATAAATGACTATTTGTAACATTTAAAATTTGAATCTCTTGTTGTAATTGCTGAATAACCAAACTACTATTAGCATTGTGTGACGTATTCATAAGTTGTAAATTTTTATTTTCTTTTAATATTTCATTAAATTTTAAAGTTGATTCTGCATATTCTTTATTTAATACTTCCAATTTCTTTTTAAAGCTTTCTATAACTTCATCCTTTTTATCTAAAAGAGATGCAAACTCATCTATTTGATTACTAGAATCTATTAAATCATCTTTTAATTTTTTTATTTCTTTCTTATATACTTGAATTTTTTCATCCTGCAACATATTACTGTTTTTTAATTCATCTATTTTATCATTATACTCACTTAGTGTATTTAATATATTATGAATATAATCAGTTAATTGTTTTTTTGTTTCATTAGAACAAGAAATTATATTATTAAATTCGTCTGATTCTAATTTTAAATTTTTTATTATATTTTTGTCTATATTAAATTCATTTCGTTTTTTTTCAATTTCTTTTTCTAATATTTTTAATTCTTCTTTTAATATACTAACTTCCCCTTTTTCTTTATTATATTCTCTTTCATATTTATTACTTTTTTTCTTCTCTTCATTTAATTCCTTTTTTACCTTTTCTAATAATTTTTTCATTTCATCAATTTTGGGATCTTTCGATTTTATTTCCTCCATCAAATTTTCTGAATTAGTTGAATGTGTTAATTCATTACAACTATATGACGAAAATTCACCTGATTTGCTCATATATTTATTTGAAGATGTTTCATTTTGATTTCTATCAGTAGTACTAACACTACTATTAAGTCCATTACTTAATTCATTATATTCGGTTTCGCTTATACTTTTAAGTTTTTCTTTATATTTATTGCTCTGTTCATTTTTTACTTGCAATTCTGTTTCCAGTAAAACAACTCGGTTTTGTAAATGAAATATTTCGTTATCTCGCTGTTTTATAACTTTTTCTAAATCTTTTATTTCCTTAGTACTCTCTGAATTTTTAGTTTCTCCATCATATTCACTTTTGTATTCGCTATTTTCACTATTATCATTAGTATTATCATCTGAAATTTTGGAATTTACGACTCTACTATCATTGCTGATATTAGTCACCAATCCACTCCTCGTATTATGTCCTGTTTTGTTTTCATTATTTACTGTTCGCAATTCATTCATTTTTTTTATTTCAATTTCATATTCATTCAATTTTTTTTTTAAATTTTTTATTTCAATATCTTTTTCGTTATCTTTATTTCCGATATTATCATTACGTAGTGTGTCCGGCTCTATTTTGCCTTTTTCTAATTCGATTTTTAATTCTTTACATAATTTTTTATAATAAGACAATTCTTTTCCCCATGATATGACATGGTTATTTATTAAATTACTATTACTTTCGTTCATGCAATTATTCATATACATATGTTTTTTTTTCTTTTTCTCCTTTTCTAATTCAAAATCGTCAAACGATTTTGTTTTGTTATTAAATGAAGATAAATTATTGTCAGATGTATAATCAGATGAATTACCTAAGTATTCTTTTGTATTCTTTTCTAATATTTCTAAAGAGAGTTTTAATTTTTTATTTTCTGCTATATATGATTCTTTCGTTTTTAATTCTTCTTCTAGTTGTTTCTTAAGTTTTTCCACTTTTTTTTCGTATCCCTTTATCACCAATTCACTATTTGATTTATCTGCTTGGCTCTTATTCCCGGCCATGTCCTCTGAAAAAAAAAAATATATATAATATTACAATTTAATTATAATTGCAAATATTTTTATAAAACCGTTGATATCGTTTCGCATATCAATTGCTCACTATTTTACCTTTTTCCACTTTTGGATCCTTTGAGGGAAGGCCATTTTTTTTTTGCTCAGATAAAAGGTCTTTATATTTCTTCCTAGTATCTTCATATTTATCAGAAATTTTTTGAAAATTTTGTATTGCTTGTATCAGGTCATCAAAAACTGCCTGAACTAAAGGAGAGCATCCTACACATAATGGTTTATTATAGTTTAAATTGTTTAACTTTTTTCGTAATTTTTTATATATTAAATTATTTTCATCATTTGATATTTTATCTTTTGGGATTTTATCTTTTGACTCATTTTTATTATCCTTTTTAATAACATTTTCGCCCTTATTTTTATTATTCCCAGTTTTCACCTCAAGATTGGATTGATTACCATCTTTTTTTATGTCTCTTTTACTTTTATTAGTAATTATTTCTTTCATTGATTTAGTCACATATTTTTTAATTATTCCACTCATTTTTTCTGTTTTTTTCGTGTTTCATATTTTATTTATATATCATATTGTAAAGACAAAACATTGTGTGAAGGCATTTCACCTTTTGCAATTTTAAAAATTTTCAACTTCCCCTACGTTGAATTTGTAATTATATCCATTTTTATGTATATATATGTATGCCTTTCCAATAGAATGACAATTTTTATTATCAAAAGAACTAATTAAAGTGTTACAAAAAAAAGGAAATATCAAATATATAAAATACATTCCCAATATTATATTTGCCTTTAAATTTTATCCTCCATATAATCAAATTGACGAATAATTAAACTAAAAAATAAAGTAAAACAATAAAAATATAATTAAAAATAAAAAATTATATATTATTCAATTATTTATTTTATTTCTTTCAAATGTATCATAAACTGAATTAAAACTTCACACATGTTAAGGGACTTTACTATGCGTGCCAAAAAAATTGGGAAAAATTGAAAAAATTGGAAAAAAAATTGGGGAAAAAAAATTTATTAAATTCACACATTAGTATATGCACATTTTTTTACTTTATTTCACATATATATCATATGTTATATAAAATATATATTTAAATCCTTATATTTCCAAGAAAAAACATAGAAAAACTATAAATTAATGGAATAATATTTAATTTTTCTCAATTTTCCAGGGGAGGAAAAATGCACATATAGAAAGAGGTAAGCGTAAACATTATAATAATAAAAAAACATTCAAATTTGTATATATTTCAGATTTATCAATATTGCTATATGTAAAACAAAATTCAAAGACATTCAATATTATACTTTAGTTATGTAAAAATGTATACATCTTATATATATTAAAAATATTTTTCAAAATATTAAAGATTACTCTTTTTTGTTAAGCTATGGTTAACTAACAAATATATACTTTGAAAAATTGTAAAATAACCTCTATAATTCATATATACTTCAAAAAAATACTCACTTTATATAATGGTTATAATAAAATATACATGTAATTGTTCAAATATTTCGGTATACAACAATATGGCGTAGAAACATTAAATATTATTTGTACTAACATATTTTTATTAAAAAAATCTTAGACATACATTATTTAAATAACTTATTTTAATTGGATTTTTTGTATATTATTAATTTCGAAACTTAAGAGATACTATGGTTATTCCCAGTTACCCTTAAAAATAGATAACATAAAAAATCTTTACCTGTTAATATATATACAAAACAGTGTATTCATATGTTAAAAAAAAATATTTTTTTTTTTCTATATATACACTCAATCAAATTTATGTATAGGAAATTTCATATTATTTGAAATTATTTTTTTCTCTCCGTTTTACTTTGTTATAAATACGAATAAAATTTTCAGTTAAAATATTTTTTCATTTTTGTTTTAATGAATAAAAATGTTCGCAAATAAAGGCAACTCCACAAATATATTTATTAAAAAAAAATGATACTTAGCTATCTCGCAATATATATCATGACCGAATAAATTATATTTTCACATTTTTATGCGTATAAAATAATTGTTTGTACATCCTATTAAATTTGTATAAATAAATAATTAATACCACTAGCGTTATCTTTATATATACCTATATCTTTATATATACATATACCCTTATCTATATCTTTATCTATCTATATAAATAAATATAGGTAGAGTGAGCGGTAGGACATGAATACCCCCTTGATTGGCATACATCATACATATATTAACACATATAAAGAAAAATTGTATATGCATCAATAGGGTGACTCTTGATTTTTTATATTCTTGAACTTGATACACATAAAATGGTAATTCGTACAATTATGTAAGGAAAAAAATACATGTACATATATGCATACATTCAACAAATAGCCACTTCTCTTAACAATCACAATGAAATGCAAATGCTTGAAAAAAAGAAAAATCCAGTAGTATAGAAATGAAGAAACGAAAATAGTGGTATATAATTTAGATATTATTAAAAAAATTTCGTTAGACATATACAATGCCAAATATAATATAACATTTTTTACATTTCCACTCACATTTTCTGAATTGCTTTAAAAAAAATGAAAAGAATGCATTTTTTGAAAAAAATAAAATATGAAATAATTCCAAATATAAAAAATAATAATAAGAGCCACTACTTTTATAGCACAGTGAAAAGGCGTTTTGGAGAATTATATCAACCAAAAACACGATATGAAAAAAAAAAACATTTAGAAATTATTAACGAGGTTTATTTTGATATGACTGATGCTATGAATGAAAAAAATAAATTAGAAATAGAAGAATATAAAAATATTGATAAAAATATTTCTGAAATTATATTAAATCATACTATATCGAAAAAAAATGAAGTCATTCGAAACATTATGAAATATTGTATAGAAATTAGTTGTAGGGAGAAAAAAGGAAACCATGAAAAATCAACGCACACTAACCATAATAATAGTAACAGACTAAATGATGCAATAAAATATCCTAGCGGTATAAATAAAAAACATGAACTTGAAGAAGATATTTTAAATGTTATAAAAACTAGTATAATGGAATATAGTAGTCAATTTAATTCATGTGATATAGGAATTTTACTAAAATGTTTTATTAAAATTAAGGTTGATGATATAAATCTTATCAATACTTTATTTCATTACTTTTTTAAAAGAAATATGAAATTCTCACAGTATGGTTCATTGTATGTATTAAATGCATTTGCAAAATTTAATTTATTACCAAAGCACGAAAATTATTTTAAATTGTTAACATCACATATATTACAAAAACTGGACAAATTTGACTTTAAAAATATTCCTTTAATATGTAATTATTCTTCTTCTTTATATTCATATGACAAAGAATACATAACCAACTTTATTGAGCAAATTTGCAATTTTTTAATATCAAATAAATATATTATTATATGTGAGGATAATAATAAAATATTTCTTCATACAGATCAAATCGAATCAAACAATATAACTCCCAACCTTAACAATTCTAATTCTAGCATAAATCAACTTGACCAAATTTGGTCTGTCGATTCAATACACTACGTTACGAATGCACTAGCAAGAGTTAATTATTTAAAAAAAAATTTATTTGTTTTTTTCAAAATTTTAATAGAAAAAAAAGTAGCTTTTTTTTCAATAGATCAATTAGTGTCTCTAACCAATGCATTTAGTAAATTTAAAAATGCAGAAGAATCAAATTTTTTGTCTTTATATTTATTAATAGCTGATCAAATTATAAATAAATCATATCTACTTAAGCCTAGACACTTAAGCGTTTTAGCTAATTCATTTAATAACGCATGCATACTACACCAAAAACTTTTTCAAATTATATCAGAAAACAGTTTAGCGCAAATCAGTTTATTTGAACCCAAACAAATAATTATGATTATACATTCTTATGTAAATATAGGACTAGGAAATAATATACTACTTAAATCTATTTGGAACTATGCAATATTATTTATAAATGAATATACAATACAAGAACTATCTATGCTATTACAGGCATATACTAAAAGCTCGCAATATATTGAGCATTTTCTAAATCAATTAAGTCAACAAATTTCTCACTTCTTTAAAAAAACTTATCCATTTTTATTTGACACATACGACAATATACTATATGATCATCAAAAATATATTAATTTATCTATAGAATTTAAAAATAATCAAAAAAATATTTCTGCAAACATAACCGACAAATATATTCCTTTATCTTTTTATTTAATATATAATTACCCCAATTATATTAGTTTTATAGACACGTTAAAAAATAATAAAACAAAAAAAAACCTTAGCGATATTAACACACTCGTAGATGAATATAAAAGGGATAGTTCTCCCAAAACCGATAATTTAGTAACTGATCTCAAACAAAATACTGAAATAAAAAATATCAGTACCTTCCAAAATTCACAATGCACCTTTAACTCATTTCAAACATATTCTGAGACTATTGATAATGTTCAAATTAATAACACCAATATAAAAGATAAACATATTAATAAAAACAATGATAAGACTACTTATTCAAACGAAATAGATACAATTCACTATTTTGTAGACATTGAAAAAGCTGAAAAATATTTAATTAAGCATATGAGTAAATATATAAATTCAACTTTAGTTTGTTCAATAATATATTCACTAATTAAAGGTAATTGCTTATTAGAATATCAACTACTAATTTCTTTATCTAAATTAGCGATTATTTATTTGAAAATTTTTAAATTTTCGGAACTTGCCAATGTATGTTCTGCATTATCACTTGCTTATGTTCGTTCATCAGAAGAAAATAATAAGCAAGTTGAATTGATATCACAATTTACAAAAAAAAAAAATGGTAGCATTTTAGAGGATTCACATAAAGAGGATTTACATACTGATACCACACAAATCTACAATGATCAAATTTATAATTCATCTAAAGAATTTTTAAATATTTCAAAATCATTTTTTGATCATGTTGAAACTTATTTATTAAAAAAAAAAAATACATTCACAGATGTTTATAGTATATATAAATTTATAACATCGTTCGGAGAATTAAGGATGAATCAATATTCTACTGTATCACTACATTTGTTTAAGTTATATATAATGGAGATTAAAAATTTATCATATTTGCCTCTTCAAAAAATCGTAATAATAAATATTAAAAATTTTATTCCTTTTGTTTAATTTGCTTATACATATTTCTTTTGAATTTCTTGTCCTACTAAATAAAATAAAGGGGATGCACACATGCATCCTAATTTATTCAAATACGATTGTTATGTGCATTTAAATATATTATTTGTAACTTTTCGCGTTTTAAATTATCTTTACAGACGGACTCTTTTATGCAAATGAATGTCTATAACGAAGATATTTATGCATTCATAAAAAAAATACAAAAAATGAAGAAAAAAAATGAAACAAAAACCTCCCCCTAAATAAATAATAAAGCAATTGTGATTTTCGCATTAAATTCAATAAATCTATATATAGGGTTTAATATTTTAAAAATATTTATACATAAATATATATAATTCATATGATTATCACACACATTTTTTATACTAATATAGCCATTTGATATTTGTTTTCATAAATATTTTATTTATATATTATTTTTTATAATTATTTTATTTATATATTATTTTTTATAATTATTTTATTTATATTTTTTTTATAATTATTTTACTTATAGCTTTTTTTTTTATAATTATTTTACTATAGCTTTTTTTTTTTTATAAATATTTTACTTTAGCTGTTTTGTTCATAAATATTTTCTTAAAACTTTTTTGTTCATAAATATTTTACTTAAAACTTTTTTGTTCATAAATATTTTACTTAAAACTTTTTTGTTCAGAATTATTTTACGTATAGCTGTTTTGTTCAGAATTATTTTACATATAGCTGTTTTGTTCAGAATTATTTTACTTAAAACTTTTTTGTTCATAATTATTTTACGTATAGCTATTTTGTTCATAATTATTTTACTTATAGCTATTTTGTTCAGAATTATTTTATTTGTATTTTCTTTTGTTCATAAATATTTTCTTTTGTTCATAAGTATTTACTTTTGTTCATAAGTATTTTCTTTTGTTCATAAGTATTTTCTTTTGTTCATAAGTATTTTCTTTTGTTCATAAGTATTTACTTTTGTTCATAAGTATTTTTTTTTGTTCATAAATATTTTTTTTTTGTTCATAAATATTTTTTTTTTGTTCATAAGTATTCTACATTAGTTGTTTTTTTCATAATATTTTATTTGTATTTTTTTTTTCATAACCATTTCGCTCAAAATTTTTATTTTGTGTCTACAAACTGTATATACAATGATGGATGGCTATCTTTTTCATGTTAGCTTTCTGCACACCTGTTCACCATCTTTTATTATTTATATCTTTTTATATACAATGTAAAATAACGGAGTTTTATATGATTGTATAAAAAGGTATAATAAAATTTTTATTTAATATGTATATTAATTTCAAGTGCGTACAAAATATAATTAATTATTAGCTGTTTTTATTTATCAAGCCATTTTATTATTCAATAAAATTTTTAAACGACGACGGGACTCGAACCCGCAATCTTCGGTTCCGAAGACCGACGCCTTATCCATTAGGCTACGTCGTCATAATTTTATTTTTAAATACAATTAATTACTTTTTATTAATTATTCCTTATACTTAAATATTTAAAAAATGCTCAAAAAAAAACGCATATTTAATAATAAAAATGATAAAATTTGTTTTTATGTTTTAAAAATAATTTATCAATAATCTTTGCTCATATCAAAATTTATGAAATCGTATTTTTTGAAGTATACAAAGAAATAAATAATTTTTTTTTACATGTATTAAAGAAACTATATTAAAAAAAATTACATAATTATAATTAAGATAAAATGAAACATGACATATACGTATATACAAATTAAATATATAACAAAAAAAAATAACATATATATATATACATACATATATATATAACGTAAAATGCATATATTTATTAATTATAAAATGTTAGTGAATAAATAATGCTGCATAAATTTGCGCATTATTTTCCAAGAGCCTACTATCATATACTTTATTCACATTTCAATCTCCTAATTATATAAATACAGAAAATATTGTTTACAATATTGACCTATTTTATCCACTTAAAACAGTAGCCCCATTATTTGTCATTCAGTTTGCAATTCCACAATCCGTCATTCAGGTAATGAATATTCTCAATACACATATTTTTATTTATTTCAATTCTAAAGAAAAAAAAGTAAAACATAAATGTGACAATATAAAGACCCATATATCTATGTTTTCATAATCCTTGATATAATTTTCAAAATTTTCAAAAATTTCAAAATTCTTACATTTCTTTTGATGACATAGTTGCTATTCCTACTGCACAAGCATGCTCTTTACCTTCAGCTCGAATTTGCTGAAATATAATTAAAAGTGAAAATAAAAATACATTAAATTATATCATATTAAAAAATATATATTTATATATATTTATTTAAAGATATCTTATTTATATTACCACAACGGTATTTGCTTCAACATCGTCTAATTTACCACCTGGAGATGTTACACCAGGGCACATTACATTTGACCCCCTCAATACATGTTTTATTGCACCCTTATCAACTTGTATTTGTGGCATTAAAAATGGATCTATAATAAAAAAATAATAATAATTCAATGAATTTTATTTAAATATATATATATATATATATATATATATATGTTCATATATTAATAATACTCTTAAAAATAATTTACATTTTTATATATCTTACATGTGTGAACTAATCTCAAATTTGGCATCCATGGTCCATTTCGTATTTGAAAAAAAAGCACTTCATTATTTCCTATTATTATAGTTACATGGTTTGTGCTAGCGAAAAGTTAAGAAGTGGAAATGAAGTGAAAATAAAAGTGAAAATAAAAGTGAATTAAAAGTGAAAATAAATTGTATCATTTATACAGTTTCACATTTTAAAAAACAATAAAGCAACATTCATATATATCCCTAAATATACACTCTTTCTATAATTTTATCATTTTTTACCATTTCCCTAAAAATATTGGTTCCTTTTTAGGAAATATATCATCAATAAAATTTTCCAATTTTGGATATTGTTTTAATATCTGAAAATGAAAAAAGAAACAAAAATGTATAACCATTAGAATAAAATTCTCAAGGTAAATCAAAACTTTACTAATAGTTCTTATTTTTATTAAATATAATCAAATTAATTTAAAAAATATAAAATACACACTAGGCTATATATACACATATATTTTACCGTTGCTTTGATACTCCTTTGTACAGAGGATTTCATCAGATTTTGCGACGAAATGTTATCCACACAAAATCCTTTCATGTTTCGTAATTTGTTTTTTTTACAAAATTATAACGATAATAATTAACTTTGTATATTATACTTATCTATATGTTTGTATATCTTACGTTTGTATGTTTATACGTTTGTATACATATGCTTACATATGCTTACATATACTAGGGCATATCAAAAACAAGCCACAAATTGTAATATCACAAAATTTTGACCTAAAGAAAAATGCTCACATTCAATTATTTTTTTCAATTTTTAATTTCCCCTTTATATAAATTAAATGAGTTATTGCATATTTTTATTAAGCAAATTCTTTAATTTTTCTAAGGTTGTAATTATGCAATTTTTTTAATATTTAAAAAATTTATATTGTTAAATTTATCAAAAAAACGGTTTTAATTTTTCCCATAAATGAGGAAATTGTAATAAAAAAAATATATCAAGTGCACATGCTAATATATAAAATTCATATATACAATTGCATATAAGCTAAAATATACTTTTGAATATTTTGACTATTTTGACTACTTTGACTATTTTGACTACTTTGACTACTTTGACTATTTTGACTATACCATCTGTGGCTAGACTTACAATTTTTATTATATACAAAAAATAACGAATTTTATGATTTTTTTTGCTAAACATAATAATGGCTATATACGTTTAAAAGTTTTATTTGAAATTATAAAACTTATTTTGTAATGAGTAGAAAATAATAAAATGCGTTATTTTTTTAACGAATTATTTTATTTCTTATATATTACCAAAAAAACCCAAAAACTCATAACACAGGAAGTATATATATGTATGTTACTTATGGAATATGAAAAAATTATACTAAAAACGTTAAATTAATAAAAATAAATAAATGTAAAAAAAAAAAAAATTATAAATGTAAATGCAAAGAAATTTGTGAAACACTAAAATATATGCTAAATGGAAGGCACAAAAAACACAACCAAACAATAAAATGAGAACATGTTACTAACACAAAATATATACTACTAAAAAATATTAAAATTAAGAAAAAAAAAAAAAAATAGTTTATATGCTAATTCTATATTTATTCATTAATACTTTCATTATCTAGAGAATCATAATTTCTTGTATTATTATCATCTTCATTGTTACTATTATAATTATTAATACTATTATTACTGCTTAGATCACTGTTTGTGTTATTTTGATGATTCTCTTGTGTTTCATCTGTATTCGATTTATTATTATTTTGCATAATCGTCATAGGTAAATGATGAGAGACAAAAAATGATGTTGGGGTTTTAAAAGAATCTGGATTTATATCCAAAGTATTACATTCTATATTTTCTAATAATTTGGAAAGCATCATATTCTCACTTACATTTTGCATAGACCTTAATTGGCTTTTTACATCATCATTTGATATTAATCTTTCTTCAATTATTTTAGAAAATGCATTTAAATTCATTTCTGCCTTGTTTAAATAGTCTAGCAAACCGATTCGATGTTTTATACCTTCAATAACCTGTTAAATATAGCAAGGACAATACATGTATTCGTATGCCAAGCGAACATACGTATGCACAAACGAGTATATGTATGCTTATTGCTTACCTTCTTTTGAACCAGCCTTTTGGTTTGCAAATTTTCAGTTTCCCACTCCTCTCTTATTTGATTCAAGGAATATTCAATATCCATATCCCATTTCATATCCTTTTATAATAAACAAAAATGTTTAACAAAATGAGGTAAAAAAAAAAAAAATAAGACTAACACTATTGTGCATATATTTTATACTTTTTATTATTACCTGAATTAAATTCATTATAGTCATATTAGATGGGTCAAATTTATTTTCATTATTATCTCCAATATCTGGTATTGGAATATCATCAATATTTACATCTAATTCGATATTCGAATTTGTTATTTCCCCGATACTTAAATTAAAACTATTAACTGTTTGTTCTCCATATATGGATATGAGTGAATTTATCATATTATTAGGATCAACATTTATGGATTCTAAAATTTCAGATATTTTATTCCATTCATTTATTAACAAACTCATACATTCACTTTGCTTTTTCCAGTATTTGCACATAAGATTGTGCTCCTCAATTTTTATTTCTTTTTCTTTTGCGCTGATTTTCGGTTTTTCGTTTTCTTCTTTTTTCTACAAAATTTAATAGACAAAAAATCAAAGACATTTTATAAATTACTAAACATGAAACAGTGTAATAGCATCCATACTACCACTATCCATACTAACACTATCCATACTACCACTATCCATACTACCACTATCCATACTAACACTATCCATACTACCACTATCCATACTACCACTATCCATACTACCACTATCCATACTAACACTATCCATACTACCACTATCCATACTAACACTATCCATACTAACACTATCCATACTATTTATTTTTATTATTTTTATTATTTTTATTATTTTTATTATTTTTATTATTTTTATTATTTATTACCAATTTTGTTTCTTTCAGTGGAAATGGAACATTTTCGTGAGCAAAATTTTTTTTTATCTCTGAGTGTATTTGCCCTCCTAATAAAGCAATTAATTTTAAAATCATTTTTTTTCTTTTTTCATTAAAAACTTCCTTAATTTCTGCTTGCTCCATGCTTCTCATAATATATTTGAAGTAGTTATCTGACACCTAAAAATGGAACAAAATGGAATAAAAAAGGAATAAAATAAAATAGAATAAAATGGAACAAAATGGAATAAAAAAGGTCTAAATGGCACAGATGAATGCTACAAAGTATACAAGCCGAAAGCAAAATTACACTGCGACAAAATATTTTACATCATTTTTTTTACGTACCCTCAAAGCTAGATTGAACAATTTAGCGTTATTTGTTTGACCCTCTAATTGAGAATAATCAATGGGTTCCTTAACGTACTTATCAAATGGATTAGGAATATTGTACTTTTCTAATAATCCTGTTACATATTGAATTTTTTTTAATTTTATTTCAGTCGCATTTTTAACCTTACTCGAATCTAAAACCATTTTATTATTTACGTCATTTTTTTTTTCTGACTTTGTTTTTATTTTAGTTTCATCAAATATAGATGCCCTTTTTCGTTCTGTTATTTGTTTATCAATTTTTAAATTTTTTAATTCTTCTGATAATATATGATTCTCTATTTTTTTATTTAATTCGGTATAACAATCTTCATTATTATATTTATGGTCATCCGAATTATTATTCTCATTTTTATTTACAGATTTATTATCATAATCATTTTGAGACAATTTAAATTTTACATTCAAGGATGATCCAGTTTTGTTTCTCATAGAAATTCCTCTTATTATCGATTTTAGCTAAAAAAAAAAAAAAAATTATTTATATGAGAAAATATAAATAGTTGCATATACAAACATAATTATAAACCATTTTAAATACAAAATGTTTTTTATTTTAAAATTACATTTTTATCGTTTTCATCGCTACTTAATGAATCTTTTGATTTTTCCAACGATTCTGAAGAATAAAAAAAAATATAAATTTATGTATCCTATTTGAAATACACATTTTTTTTTTCCACTCAAATTTTATCTTTGCTACACACAATAACAATTACTGAACTTACCTTTAATTGAATCTGTTGATCCTGCAATAGCACATGTAGCAATACTAGGAACATCAGCAGGGCTCTGATTAAAATGTGTAGTTATAATGTGATGTTTTATATTTTTGTTTTGATTAACAAAAAGAGATGATGGTGACTGTAAAGTCACATGAGTAATATCATCATGCTCAGTTATTTCAACTACTGATTTAGGTATTAATGCATAAACTTTTTCTCTTAAATTTTCATTTTTTGATAATGCTTTTAAAGCATAAGGATCTAATCTTTCATTTATAGGAATTGCTGTACTATACATTTCAACTAATGATGCCTCATTTCCTACAATACTTTTTTTTTTTTTTTTTACTTGTTTTTTTTTTTCTGCTGGCAGTCTTATAATTGTAAGTGCGTCTTTGTTTGCTAAAAAAATGAAGAAATATCGAACAAATGGATACAAAAAAAAACAAAAAAAACAAAAAAAAACAAAAAAAAACCAAAAAAAAACCAAAAAAATGTTATATTTTCATATTATTAGTGTAAAAACTCAAACTTACCGTTCAAGGAATCATATGAATGGCTTCTCCTGTATTTTCGCATATCATCTTGCTTTCCTGAATTAAGAAAAAAAATTAATATATAAAGACAATTGCACTGATTTCTTCGATACATATTTTAAAGGGAAAAGTATAATAAAACATTTTTTTTTAAACATACCTACACCATTATATCGTATATACTCATCATTTCTATAGTCATCATAAAGACCCCTTTCAGGTGTATTGTTCATATTATCATAAAATTCAGGGAGGTATTTTTTATGATTATTTGGCAAATAACTATTTTTATAATTATCAATAGGCTCATAACAATTTCTTTTAATATTTCGTTCTTGATTATATTTATAATTCATATTATTATTGTAATAAATTTTTTCGCCTCTTATATTATATTCATTTTGATCCATATCTATATCATCATTTATATTATCATATGAATCTGATAAACGATATCCACGGTATTCATCATCATTCATACCATTATTATAATTGATGCCATTTTTATTTATATGTTTCATGTCTATATTTTTAGAAAATTTACGAATTTCTTTTCTATCATCATATTTTGGTGCATTATATTGATTAATATTTTTTATATTAGGTCGTTTCATATTTCGGTTATTGTTGTGCATTAAATTATGATTACCTTTTTGTATTTTATTTTCATTTACATATCCCATATTTGGTTGATGTTTATCAAAATCAGGTGTAATATTATCACCTCCATTATTATAATCATAATTTTTAAAATTACTATTATTTTTATGATCTATATCTACATAATTAGCGCTTTTATTTGTTCTGTTATTATTTACATTTTCTTTAAACATATAACCATTTCTATTCATACTACTATTTTTTGGATTTTCACCAAAATTTTTATTACCCATATTATCATCATTACCCCCAATATTATTATTACCTGCATTTTCATTATACTCACTAAAATGTTTATTATATTCTCCCAATCTATTACCATCATTATCATTCACACAATTAACATTATTGACACCTCCATTATTTTGCTGTCCTATGTACATTTCTTCTTCATGTTTATTTTCATTAGTTCCCATATTTTTTTTTTTTTCGTCATTCATATTTTCTTTACAATTTTCTGGTCCACCAATTAAATGCTCACCTAAAAATCTTTTTGCCATTTTCTTTTCTAATATATTTTTATTAGAACAATTTGAATCAATAGTACTGAATGAAAATGTGTGATATTCTTTTTTTCGATTTCCATCTTTATCGACACCATTTTTATTAGGTGCATTATTTACGTCGTTTTTAGGTCCATTATAATTTGGGTATATGCCCCGTTTAATGTTTACATTATTATTTAAATTTCTTTCCTCTTCTAACGTCTCCCCGCTATACTTTCCAATTCCATTAATATTATTATTATTATTATTTGTATCATTCATTTTATTTTTATTTTCTAAAAATACTTCTTCGTTTATTAAACCATCATTTGGTTCTGTACCATCACTATTGAAATTATCTTTATTGTTTACATTATTTTTTAATTCACCTACATTTCTATGATACATTTTATCTCTTTGTAAATACAACATTGCTCCCCCTCTATTTTCAGAAGATTCACCTACACCAGTTGGTCCCATTTTATTGGGATTATGATCACGCATCTCACCATGATATTGTTCATACTTATTTTTATAATTTCTATTTAATTTTGAATAATTAAAATTGTTATTATTACCATTTATATTACTATTTACGTTATTATTTATATTATTAGTAGTATTAATACCCGGGTTATTATTGTCAGCTCCCGGTCCATATATTGCACTTCTTTGTTTCATATTTTCATATGTTTCATTATTATTTCTTTTATTGTATTCGTAATTTTGGGGATTCATTGTGGATTCACAATTAATGTTACTATTCCCTTTTTTACTTTTCCCTATATTGTTAATATTATTATTCCCCATCGGTTTAGGGTCATTAAAATATCTATGAGGTCTCCTAATTTTGTCTCTATTATTTCCTATTTCATTAGGGTTGCCCATATCATTATAAGCATAATTATTATTTGAAATAACACCACCACTATTTACATTATCACCATTTTTATTATTATCTTCATTATACTGATATATTTTTCGAAATTTAGATTTATCTTTTCCTATATTAATATTATCAAAATTTTTTTTAGTATTATCATTTAAGGTTGTATTTTTTTGGGATATCCCATATTCATTTCCAGTACCTGTTTTGTTATTATTAATGCTACCAGTATTATTGGCATTTGGCTTGTCATAATGGATTTTCTTTTTTAAATTACTAATATTATTAAAAACTTTTCGATTTATCATATTCGTTCGTTCTATTTCTCTACCTCTATTTATATCTCGGTTTTCTTTGCTTTTGTTATTAATATATTTTTTATTATAATCATATATTGTTTCATTATTCATTTCCTTGTTTCGTTTATTTCCATCACTTTGGAAATTGTTGATAACCATAGATTTATGATTATCGTTAGTGTAATATATGTTGTCTTTACCTTTTTCCTTTTTTTTATTCTCAACACTCGATTTATTATTTTGGGGATAATTATACATAATACGACGTTTTTTTTTCTCTCTGACCTATTTTCCAATTACCTGTGCAAATAATTATGTATACACACACAAATAATTGCACAAATAATCACAAAAATGTATATATCTTCTATATATATACTGTATTTATATTGCACGTATTGATGGACCAAAAAATTATTGAAACAGTCTATTATTTAATATGAATTTACAAAAAAAATATTTTTGTTATATGCACTTCCTAAAAATCTTCACGAAATATATGAGATTTTGAGAATTGCGAAAAGATAACAAAATTTATTAAACAAAATAATGATAAAAATCAAAGAAAATGCTTACATATATTAATATAACTATATTTTGCATATAAATACAATACATACGCTTATATGCCATACATGCATGAATAAGATTTATGGAATAAACATGTTTCAAATTAGTAAAACAATTCACATTTTAGAAATAAGAAAATATTACAAGAGTGTAACACGTTTATGTACACGGTTTTTATCCTGCATACCTACACACAATATATATCTTTGTGTGTACGCATTAACTCTTAAATGGTTATATAAATTTATCATTTTTTTTTATTCAGTGAATTTATTGTTAATCTCATCAAAAATGCCCAAGGGGTATTTTGATATAATAAGACATAACAGTATCATTTAAAATGGTAATTTAAACATATATAAATGTCAAAAAATAAAGAAGAAAAATAAATAAACTTTTATAATATTTTTTTTCGTTTTTTCTCGTTTTTTCTCGTTTTTTTCGCTTTTTCTCTTTTTTTTCTCCGTTTTTTTTATTTTTTTTAAATTACGTATGCAATAAATACACCGTGCGAAAATTCTCTCTCATACTTTTTGAATTGTTATGTTTGTTAAAAATATGTGTAAATTATAACATTAATTCAATAAAAAAAAGTTAAAAAGAATGTAAATATTTTTTGTATTTCAAAAAAATATAATAATGAAATAAATAAATGATTAAATGATTAAATGCAAATAAAATAAAGATAAAAAAAATTATTAAAGAGATAAGCATAAAATATGCATATTATTAATTTTATGTATATATCATGCATATAAAAAAATACGTAGTCTGCTTAATAAGAAATTACAATATGCGAAAAAAACAATATAAATTTAAATGTATTCGTCTATCCATCTTTTTATAATATTATTTTATCACATTAATTTTTATCATTTAATTTTTATCATTTAATTTTTATTTATTAATTTTTATCTATCAATTTTTATCTATCAATTTTTATCATATTTAATTTTCTGAATTGTAGCAATTTCGTAATTTTCATATATAATAAATATATATTTCGTGAAAACAAATTATAATTTTTTTCTGTTTGTGTGTGCAATGGCCTTTATAGGCATATATATTTTTTTAAATAAATGTTATGCCTAAAAATATGTATCGCGTAAAAATAAGCATAAATAGCGATTTATACATAATATATTTATAAATTAATTGTGACATATTTTTTCTACTCTTTGTTATTATTAAACAAATATATTTTTGTGTAATTTCTCCAAATAAAATACCCCTTACATTTTATTAACTGTTAATAAGCAAAGAAACATATTCACAATATTATCACGTTTTTACCTGCACGTAACATTTTTTTTTTTTTTTTGAGCAAAAACAACATTATTATTTTTAATTATATTACAAAATTATTTATTAACACCTGTTTGTTGCTATATTGTGATGGTAAAAACGAAAAATATTTATAAAAGCATACCCAATTAAAATATATGATATGCTTTGGGGGGAGAGGCCATATTAACACAGAGAATATAAAAAAAAATAATTTAACTGATTTTTGATATTAAAATATTTGTGTTTGCTATTCTATCATCATATAGTACCCATGACAACTAAATACTTTTAAACTTTATTTAAAATACCATTTAAACGATAAATTTAAAAATCCATATTATCATGTTAATGGCAATTATTGTGATACCCCCAAATAATTAAATATATATACACAAGTGGAGTATTAAAATCAATTTTTTAATTTGTCCAAAAAAAATATATATACATATATGTGCATGTACTAAAAATAATAGATGGGCAACATAAAATACAAAGTGGTAAAAAAATAATATAATTTTTATAAACTGAAAAAATAAAATGGAATAAATTGGAATAAAATAGAATTCCTAAAAATATGACTTTCTTATACCCAATTTGTTCAACTTATCCAAATACTCTAAACTTTTGGAACTGGGCACAAAACCAAATGACTTGTGATTTTCCTAAAAAAAAAAAAAATTATACGATTGCGAACATGTATGTGTATCATTTTTCTTTAAATTTTTTTGAAGACATGCTTTTTGTATCATCACACTCAATAGTTTCTACACATTGAATAAATTCAGGCAATGATAAAAAAAAAAAATACATAGTAAATAAAGTCATTTGAACATAAATAGCTAGCTATTTCAACTAGCCATTTTAATTAGTCAATTTAAATAGCTATTTCAACTAGCTATTTCAACTAGCCAATTTAAATAGCAAATTTAAATAGCCAATTTACGCTTTACATTTTTTATTGGCATACCGAGAATATCAAGTCAACGAAATTGAGCACTTTAATTTTATAACTTTTTACTCCCTTTTTGTTTAACGCATCTCTTAAATCTTCTATATCAAAAAACAAAGGGATAATATTGGCTCGATCTTTATTTACATAAAATCCATCTACATAAAAAACAGGGAATATTAGTTCACTTTTTTTTTTATATGATAAAAAAACAAGGGCATTCTGTGCTTGCCTTTTTGATGGTATCAATTTCCAGTAAACGATATTATTTTTTATATCACTATTTTGGCTTTCTAATTTTTTTAAATGCATAAATTCTTTTATTAGTTCATATGCTTTTTGCATGTTTATGTTGTATAGTTTTATGTTATTTCGATTTTGCATTCCATTACTTTTTATAATTTCGTTTAACATATTTTCGGCCTCATTTGGACACAAAAACATGTAACATATTTGCCTGTCTTGTTCATTAAATATATATGGAGAATTATTATTATTAGTTATTATATATACAGGAATGACACTTAATTTTTCATCTATAGGTCTTTCATGATATTTTTTTTTCCAAAAAAATATATTCATTCGATTTTTGATCATACACAATTTATTTCCAACTAAGTTTTTTTTTAATATTAAATTATTTCCTGTTAATATATTTCCATTACCCTTAAAACTATTGTTAATTTTTATACCTTCTACTAATACATTAAACATGAACAACAAAAAAAGGAAATACATTTTTACATCCTTGTTCTATCTTTATTTTTAACTTCCTATAAATATAGTGTGTGCAATATATTAAATTAATAAAATTGTGTCATTCTTTTTATATTCATATTTATGTTACGCTTTATTTTAAAACGGTATTATAATATATATACATATTTTGCTACCTATTTATCTCTAATTTTGTAATATATATATGTACACCTATTTTCCTACATATAACACTTATCCAATATCCATACTCACAAATATTCAAAAAATGAGACTCCAAAATTGCCACCTTTTTCTATAGTCATGCTTTAGTTAACTTATTTATTTTTTCTCTTTCCTTAATTTTATACTATTATATTCCCATTTTATTATTATCATTATATTTTTTTTTTTTTTTTTCAATTTTTTTTTATATAGCTATTTTACCATTATCAAATACGCAAATAGCTTTTATAATTTTTTTTTTTTTTTTTATGCTTCAAAACTATCGAATTACAAAAATTCAGGACATTTCAAAAGCTCATTTTTATTGTATATCTTTGTAGGCATTGCATTGACATATAATCCATATTTTTTTTCGCCATTTACATATGTATATATAAAAGAAAAGAGAGTAAACAAATTTGTATTCATTTATAATATTTTTTCTATATATGATCGCTATGAAATAGCTATTTTTTTTTTTTTTTTTAAATATTCAATTGTTGTTATTTTGTACCCCCTTATCTCTATCAACATTTAATAATTTTTCTTAATATTTTCCATTTTGAGGCAACTAAATTGAAGTAAAAAAAAAAGTGTATAAAGTTGTTATTTCATATATATCTCCAATAACAATTGATAAATTAGTATAGTATTATCCCATTAAAAGATAAAAAAATATTACCATTCAAATTTGATAATTGGAAAATAATTGCATTTGGATATTGGTCGAAAACACTTAAGTTGATTTTTTTTTGAATTTTACTTAATTTTGGTTTTAACGTTTATATAACTTAAACGAGTGGATTTTTCAATATATATACACACATATAAAAGTGTAGATATAGAATATTCGATTTATACAATTTGGTTTTTTATCAATAACCTTTGAACTTTTAAAAGAGACAAAAATAGAAATGTCACTAATGCCATTTAGTAATTAAAGTATATACAAATTTGGAACATATACGTTATACCGTTTTTAGTATAATAAATTAAAACAAAGGAAAATAAAAGGATGTGAAAACGGATAAAAATACGCACACGTATATTTATACATTTATATATTTATATATGTCTCGAATTTTAAGGCGGATGTTTTTTCTACCCCTTTTTACGATTGCGATTGTTTATCTTTTTATTCAAAACTCTTTACTAAGCTATATATTTTTAAAACATAACAATGTAGTAAATTGTTTAAGTAAAAGAAATCAAACAATTTGGAGTAACATATTATCAGAAAAAACCCTATCCACAAATAATAAGAATATGATATGGGAAAAAAATTATAGTGCCAGAAAAAGAAACAAAATAAATTCGCTATTTTTTCTTAATTTAAAAAAAAAAAAATTACCTCATCTTTTAGCTTTTCATAGTGAAGACTGTGAATATTGTAATAGCATGGAACCACTACTAAAAAAACTAAAGGATGAAGAAGGGATTGAATTTTTAAAATTAGAAATGTATGAAAATTCTTATAATTTTGAATTATTACAACAATTAGATTATAATAATTTATGTGGTGGATTACCATATTATTACAATTTGAAAACTCACTATAACATTTGTGGAGCAACTACTTATCATAACCTTAGAAAATGGGCTTTTGATAAAAAGTGCAAGTAAGTATAAAATCCTCAAATGTATATACAAATCGAGTTAACACATTTTTCCAGTATATCTTGTATACTACATTTTATACACCATCGTGTTTTATCATTTTATTTCTATTCACATTTATCGTTTTATATACGTCTTTTCGTTCAGTCCTAACGAACCACCCAATAATGAAATTTAGTTTAAAGAGTGAAACCCCTTGAACTGTATACATATGAAGATATAATTATAATTTTTTTTATCCTTTTGATAATTTTACTTTTTATGATATTTTTCTCTTATTTGTTTGGATGTATAAAATAAAGGAAAATTAAAACTATATGATACTATTACATACAATTAAAAATGAGGCCATCTACAAGGTGTGGTTTCAAGGTCATCGGAGAAAATAACGTGTGAGAAGAAAAATAAAAAAGCAAAAATAGAGGTAAATATATATAAATAGAGGTAAATATATATAAATAGAGGTAAATAGAGGTGAATAGAGGTGAATATAGATGAATAAAGTGCTATTTATAAAAAATTAAACCTAATAAATCTCTTTAAAAAAATCAAAATTTATAATAAATTAATTTATTTAATTATTAACACAGTAAAAAATATTGCCCATAGTATGAAGCAATTTACATATACATTATTGAAAAATTGCAAAAAAATTACGAAAAATTACGAAAAATTACGAAAAAATTTACAAAATATTTAATGCTTTTTGTTATATTTATATTTTTATTATTACAAGAAATATCTTGTATGCTTCAAAATTATATATTAATTTTTTTTTTAAATTATTTTTTTAGCTTTTATATATTTTTTTCAAACCTTAGCTTATTATTATGTCATATATAATATATATTTTATTCATTCTACATTAAATATATATATTTATATATGTAACCATTTTTTATTATAACTTATATAAAAAAATATTGCTATTATTGTTTTACATTCAATTTTTTCCCCATACCCTTTTTTAATTTTCCATTTGGGTTGGAGATCATCTTATTTTCATGTTCATAAGTAACATGCTTTTCAAATAAGGATATACTATTTATATCCTAATGTTGTATAGACAATATATTTAAGTATACTAACTATACATATATATATGTATGTATTTTTTTGGAGGAACACTCTTTCCCCCTTAAAATGTACACATGCATGTTCCCGTATGTTACAAATAACACTTTATATATATGTATATTATTATTTTACTCGATATTAGTAATTATTATTTTTTTTATTAAAAATTTATTTTACATTTTTAAAAAATATGATTATAATAATATGAACTTTATACGCAATTCTGATGTATTAATTCATTTTGGCTATATTTTTGCAAATTATAAAATGAATTTATTTCCGCTTATATTTTTATTCGTATTTTTTTTTTTTTTTTTTGCTTTATTTTTATGAATATCATCCATATATGTATTGTATTTCCTTCCGCCCTTTTATATATTACACTGTTTCATTTCACATAGATTCCTAATTTTTTTAAATCATTTTATTCACTTAACAAGAAGAAATTCAATTGTAAAACAATAATTTACATAAGGGTGGAAGTATTCAAAGTTTTTTTTTTTTTTCATAATCATGGTAAAAGGGATCTTTTGAATATTCAGCGAGTGCTATTTTTCAACTCATATATTTTTATTTGATATACAGAATATATTATTAAATTTTTGAAAAGGTACAGCCATTTCAAAACACAAAATATCGAGAACTTTTGTATATGTGTATCACCTATGTGCTTGTATCAACTGTTTTCGTTAAAAAAAAAAAATTATAATAAAATAAATCATAATTCAAAATTAATATAATGGTGAAGTGCGGAAAATATGTCCTAATACTGGAGCTCCTATTATTAACGCTCCTATACAACTTAATTAAAAGAGTATCAAATAGTGGCGAAACAGTATCATCATTTGTTGATGGATATAATTGGAATATTATGGAAAGGTGGAAGGCAATCACACCAAAAGAAAAATTAGAATATAAAGTAAACTATGATTTAGGGTTAGATATCGATGCAGAAATTGGTGATTTTGGAGATTATAATTCAGATGTAAAAACTGATTTAATTTTATTTAAATATGATAAAACAACTATGATTAGTACTATATTTGTATATATATTTAGTCCATCTGAAAATAAATTTATATATCATACAGAAGCAAAATTAGAAGGAAAAATAGTCAATTTAATGGTTATTGATTTAAATTTTGATGGCTCTTTAGATGCATTAGTATTATTTAAAGATAATAGTTCACAAGATAAATTTTATATATCTACATTTATTCAAAATGAAAATGATGAATTAGAAGAAAAATTTAATACGAAAAAAAAAGAAACAGAAAATGAAACCATATCAGATTTCGAAGATCAAAACTTTTATTTTACAAACATACATCCATTACTTTGTGATATAAATAATGATGGGTTACCAGATTTAATAGCTCAACACCCAAATAAGTCAAAATCATTTTCCAGGTTTATATGGATAAATGATGGTGATGGTGGTTTTAAAAGTATATTATGGGAAAATCTAAATATATTTGAATATACAGATATAAGCGAAATTAGTAATCCAAATTCAAGTGCTATAGTAGATTTAAATGGTGATTGTAAAGCTGATTTAGTTTTTACTGTTATAAATAAAAAAAATACTAAAAGAATATTTTTAGAAATATGGATTAACAAAATTGTTGATGGAAAAAGTCTTTATGTAAAAGCTGATGAAGATTATATGCTACCAGCTAATTCGATGCAAATTCTTTTTGCCGATTTTAACGCAGATGGTTCAATAGATATGGTTGTTCCAACTTGTGTTAAAAGTTCTTCATGTAATTATTGTTGCACTAGTGATGATAAAATATATTTTATCCCAAATATACAAACAAAAATATGTGAAAATTCATGGACAAAAAATGAAGACAATAAATGCAGATTAGCATCTAATTTATGCTCAGAAAGTGATTTTGAATTTGCAAAAAAATTATCTCCTGATTATATTTCACTATTAGATGATAAAGGTTTACATTTTTCGGGAGATGCAAGTTATCCAAGTTATTTGAGTGTTGGAGATGTGGATGATGATGGATATTTAGATTTACTTGTTTCATTAAGAAATGATAAAGGACAAAAATTTGTTAGAATATATAAAAATGAACAAATATCAAATAATGAACAAAATCATACAGATATTAGACGTTTTTATAATTACTATCAATTTATTAGCTCACTAGAAGAATCAACACCTGATGTATATAATGCTGCATTTTTTGATATATTTGAAAATGGTATATTAGATGTAATAATTTTTGGAACATATAATAGTAATAGTAAAATAAAAAAATATTCATCTGTTGGTTTTGTACGTAGTAATGAAACAGATTCATTGTTTCTAAAATCAACCGCATTAAATGGTATATGTGTTAATGATTGTTATAAAGAAAAAGATAAAATATCAACAAAAACTTTAGGAGGCAATGCTCATGGTCCAACATTTAAAATTACAGTTATAGATGCTAACGGTACAAAATCAAGTAAAATAGGAATACAAAAAAGCCAATCAGCTCACTCACCACTTCAGTTACCTTATGTACTATTTGGATTAGGTAGAACAAGTAATTATGTTGAAGAATTTTATGTTGGTATGCCAACACATGAACACTCTTATTATAATATGTGGGTTTCTATTATCCCTAATTCACATATTATTGTTATACCATATCCATTAGATGATTCAAATAAATGGCAAATACAGCTTTCAGTTAATCCATCAAACAAATTCTATTCTATTATTTATATTACTCTCATATGTTTGTCCGTAATAGGTGTTCTTATATTTATTCTTGATCGTAAAGAAAAAATTGAAGATTCAAAAGAAGAAATGGGTTTTAAAAGTCATTTTGTCATTGGTTAAATTTTTTATTAGACATTTATGATGCAGCTATACATGGCAATTTGTTAATGAATCCAAAATATGCATTGCCAATTTGGATCAACTCCATAAAAAATGTAACTACTTTAATAACCTAATACCCATTAATAATTTATTTTTATTTTTATTTTTACAAATACCTAAACAAATATGTACTTATGTACATTTAACATTCCCATTACTATTGTTAATTTGAATATTTTTTTTGACATCCATATTTGTTTTTTTTATTATCATGTACCCATTTATGTAAACTTATACTTTTATATCATTTTTTTTCTATATATATGTACTTATATTTCATAAATTTTAATTTATTTGCATGTCTTTCCTTTACACACATTTCACATATTTTGTTTTCGTTTACTCATGTGATGCAATATGCATATCCACATATATAGATGTAATGCCTATAATTTTTATTTATTAATTTTATTTTTAATCATTTAAAACTTAAGAAATTTCATAAAGTATGAAAAAATGGACTTACAAAATATATATGAAATACTCAATTTTTACTATCACCATTATTATTTTTTCCATTTTAAATATAACACACATTCAATCTTATGTAAAATTAAGGAATACTTATAATTTGCTCATATATATATAACATTTTACTATTATTCATTTATTCATGTTTTATTAGCTAGCTAAATTGGTTATTTTTTTTTTTATTTTTTTTTATTTTTTTATATAGCTTTTTTTCCAGCTAGCTATTTATTGTACATACATTTATTTTGGCTAGCTACCCCCAAAAAACTTATTATAAAAGTAATATATTAATAATTGTTCTAATTTCTTTTAACAGTTGTGTTATGATAATATAAGGTATAAAATTATTTTCTATACTATTATAAAATGTGGTTTTTATGTTAAGTTGTCTTTTCCTGTTTTGTTATTTTCTATATTTTCACAATAGTGTCGTATTCTTAGTCTGTAATATTTTTTTAATTAATTAATTTGTATTGTATTTTTTGTATGTGTGTTATTAAATTTACCGCTAAAAATACACAATGGCATATACTATGAAAGGAATATTTTTTTACATTTGTCTATTATTCATGATAACTAGGAATACGGTATATTAAAATGTACAAAAAGCAATACATTTTTTTAATTTTTTTAGTATTTAATATTTACCCTACTATACAATCAGCTTATTAAGCTTCCACATGTTTAAATTATTATATTCGATATATTTTTTTAATTTAATAGGTCTTGAATTTCAATTTTAACACCGAACTATCTAAAAAAAATTATTTGATCTTGAAAAGTATTCCCATTTCTACTTACTAATATTATTTTATTGTTATTTGTGCAATGCTATTAAGTAGTCCCCTCTTATCAATATTTTTTTCTTATCCTATTTATAGAGTCATATATTGATTGTCGAAATTATAATGGTAAATCTAACGAACATGTTCGTATTAAAGTTAGCGTATTTAATATGTAAGGTTAAAACGAAGTTTTATATATATCCTTCTTTTTCAAAATAGTTATAAATAAAGACAAGATAACAATTGATGAAAACCATGGTGAAAAGGTCTTACACCCAATATAACAACAAAACAATGAAACAATGAAAGAATAAAATAATGAAACAGTGAAAGAATAAAATAATGAAATTTTATTAACTCTATGTATATATAAACTATATGTATATATAAAATATTTGTATGTATAAGTTTGATTTTGTCATGTTGTAGCTATGTGACGAAGACCAATTTTGCAACTACTTTTTGATTAATTCGTTGAAAAAAGAACTCCGATTATGTTATGATAAGAAGTTTATTATAAAGCGCCCTATCGTCAATGAATCGTAAACCATAAATAAAAATGAATAAAAATGAATAAATAATGAACGAATAACGAACGAATAACGAACGAATAACGAACGAATGAATGGGCTTATGTAACGCAAACGCAATATACTAATATATATTATAAATAACCAACTGTTTACAGATGGGCAACCGGCATAAAAGAAAAGGTCCTTAATAAATATGCCCCCTCCGTCGTTAATACACAAGGAATATGTAGTCATAGTGTTGACAAGTTTTTTTTTGATACGTTAAACGAGGCTATAAAAAAAGGGAAGGTATCTCAAGAAAATGATAAAAAACAGCATTACCATATAGATGGGCTGTGTGTTACATTATTTTATCACTTTTTATTTTTAGGAACAAATGCATAATTATATGATATTAAATTTTCAAGCAAATGAAAAAGGTTATTATATTTTGTAAAATAAATCCACAGAGAAACAATGCACACGTTTATGTATATATACACCTTTAGAATTTTTTTAAAAGTGTGAAAAATATATTTAATAATATCTTGTATTTTTTAGGAATAAAACTCGAAGCATACTTTTGTGAAACTATCGATTATTTTGTTGACAGAGAAGGTTATTCAGTTTTTGATTTTAAAAAAATAGATAGTCCACATCAATCATGTTTAAGAACAAAAAAATGTGGGATGAGAGGATCGGTAATATAAAAGATACACATAATATCAATACATATATTAACAAAATTTTTTAAATAATTTATATTTTAAACTAAAAAAAACATAAAATAAGACAATTCGTCACTATTTCGCATACTTTAAGGAAATAGAAGAAAAAAAAAATAATACATTTGTATATTTCATATACGTTATTATCGTTTCCATTAAATGTTTTATATACAATATGTCATTTTATTATAAAATATTTTCCTTGCATTTTTTTTTTATATAGATACAACCAGATGACAGTAAATACGAAGAAAATATAAATCCAGGTGACGTTGTTGAAGCTACGAAATTTTAATTTTTTTTTTGTGATTATTTATATTTTATTACTCATTAAGTTTTAATAAGAGTATACCCTAAAGGGTTTATCAAAAAAGTACATATATATAATACATGTACACCTGTCATGTTTACACTTTTTTTTTTATTGGTTATATACGGATTAAAAAAATAAAATAAAACTATACCCCTTTTATTTGCAATATATTTTTTGGTATAAAAACAATCAGCAATTTCGTAAAATATATGCTATTTCACTTTTAGTAGTTAAGGAGGAATAATTAAATATAATTGTTAAAAGTTGACTTATAAAAAAATTATTTATATATTTATATATTTACATTATTATGTATGCATATAAATATATTTTTTTAGCTAGTCTGTTTAATCTGATTAAGACTACAGAATGAAGTGTTTTACAAGGAATTATATTTGCGCCGTTTTTAATTCATCGTAATTATTTATAAAAGTTGAAAAATAGCATAATAAATGATACCAGCTATTTTTTTGTTTTTTTTTGATTTTTTTATTTTTTTGGGATTTTTTTTATTCATGGGAGAGAGGAAAAAATGTACTAAACCCTTCATAATACAAATAACAATTGTAGAATATAATTTTTCCCCATCATATATACCGTCATTATTTTTTATGCCAGTATATAGGAATACATGCCAATATATGGCTATTATTATATGCGCTACATTAAAGCCACGTAATTTGGAAAAAAAAAATATTTTTTTTTTATTACAATTGCGCCATTATTATAAGCGTAGCGAAACAGTAAAATAAGAAAAAAAATTATATATTTATTTATTAACTTAATTTTTTTCTTAACTTAATTTTTTTCTTAATTTAACTTTTTAATTAATTTAACTTGATCAATTTAACTTTTACAATTTTATGAATTTTTCTGTATAATTCGTTTATGTTTGATATAAAGCGCTCGAAGCTGTTTCGTTTTCGCTTTCGCTTTCGCTTTCGTTTCGTTCTCGTTCTCCACTTTGGTGACACTGTTTAAGCATGAATGTTTTGTTGAAATAAATTTGTAGCGCCATTTAACTTTTTATATATTTGGTATGCATACAGAAAATATACACTTTTGTATGCATAGATATTTAGGCAGTGAAATATTTAATTATAAAAAAATAATAATATATATAACGAGGAAGATCTAGCCAAAGTCTATAACAAAATAAAAAAACGGAGGTATGAAAAACTAAATAATTCGTTTGAATTACCACAAAACTTTATGAACAAAATTTCCCACAACTAGCCAAAAACTAAAATAAAAATATTTACCCAATTAATAAATAAAAACAGCCAAAATGGTTAAACTGAAAAAAATAAGTAAAAGGCGAACGCTGAAACAAAAATATTCAATTGAAAAAAAAGTTGCTGCACATAAAAAGAAATTAAAAAAGATCGTAAAAAAAACAAATATTCATAATCGTAGGAATAAAAAAAAAGCTTTAAAAATATCAGATTGTATATTTAAAGAAAGCATATTAAATAATATAAAAATTGCAGCATTAAGTAAAAAAAAAAAAAACAAACATGAAGATGATATATGTAAAGAAATTAACATCGAAACCCTTGATGATTCAACAATAAATAACATCAAATATGAACTAAATATCTCATCAGAACAAAATCAGAATGTTCCTTCCATTGATATACAAAATGATACGTATACTTTTCAGGAATATATAAATTCAAATTATGGAATAAAAATGAAGCTATTTGAAAATGCAAAAAAAGAATATTATTCTAAACTTAATGAAAAATATATATATATTGATAATTTATTAGAAGTAATAAAAAATACTGACATCATTTTTTACCTAGTTGATGTAAGAAATCCATTAATATATTTAGATAAAGATATTATTGATTTTATAAAAATGTGTAAAAAAGAAATTATTATTGTTTTAAATAAATGTGATTTAGTAGATAAAGAAATAACAAAACAGTGGTTAGTATATTTTAGAAATTATTATATAACTATTCCATTTATTTCTCGTATAAAAAATAATCCTCAATATTTACAAAACCAACAAAATAAGAAAAATAATCAAAATAACCCAAATAAAACTGATACTAGTGCAGAAAATTTTTATCAAAATAATACCAATTATTATATAAAACACGTCTTGAAAAATATCATAAATTCAAATGTCATAAATTCAAATGTCAAAATTACTTATGGGGTTGTTGGATGTATATATACAGGCAGACGAAGCTTTATTAAATCAATACTCAATGAGTTCAATTTTATAGATTCTAATAATAAACAAATTAATATTAATGTTGATAGTAATATTAATATATATACTAACTGTGGATTAATTTTAAAACATAATTTAGAAGGTATTGAATTAATTAAAAAATTACATTCCCTTAATAATAAAGAAAAATTACATTTTTTAAGTGAATTTTTATTAAATTTAAGTGGAAAAAATTTTAGGAATTTTTTTATTTTATTAAATGAAAATAAAAATGGTTATGATTATCAAAATATTTTTTCAAATGATATGGATAAAGCACACAAAAAAGAAATAAAAAAACATATCATATCTCAACTTTTTTTAATAGATATAGCTAAACCATTAGTAAATAATAATATTAATTATAAAAGTGTTACAAACGTTTTTAATAAATTATTTTTAAATAAAATACCATATTATGTAATACCCAAATCACAAATAATTCCATCCCATAATAATTCCACAAATTCTACAAATTTGATACTCGAACGATTTCCTAATATCACACAAGAAGATATATATTCAAAAGTTGATAATTTAATTTTTTCAAAAAAAGATAAATTTAATACTTTTATTATTATAAAAAGTGACAAATTTAATTTCTATATTTGAATGGTCCTATTATTGTTAAATTATATCTCCCGCGTTATTATACATTCACATACTAATGTTTTGACCATATTTTAATAATTTTTAAAATGTCATATTTATTCAGAATATTGTTATCATTTTTTCCTTTTACAAAAAAATTAAAAAAAAATAAATTAAAAAAAAATAAAATTAAATTAAAAAAAAATAAAATTAAATTAGGAATACATAATTACCCTTTAAAAAAGACATCATCTATTAGATCTACATAACTATATTCACGATTGTTTGAATATTTATTTGTATAATAGTCTATCCTTACTTTTTTTTTTAAATATATGTTTTTCATATTGCATGCCATATGCCAAAACTTAAAAAATAACCTTTTATTTGATAACACCATTTATTATTGATATGTTATATTTTTTGTTAAAGTGATCGTAGTTGCTTATCATCAACATTGCATTGTTACACCTTTTAATAATTAGTAAAGTGTATTCTGCACGTTTTAATAATTAGCAAAGTATATTTTGCACGCTTTAATAATCAGCAATAGTGGATTGTTACACGTTTTAATAGTTTCCATGTATAAAACATTTAACCATTCTCTTTTTTAAACAGCTTTTTTCTAATTAACTCCAAATTAATGTTTGTAAATATATCCCAATTTTAAGCGAAATATTTTTTAAACTTATTTATATTTTTTCAAGCGAAATAATTAGAAAACCATATTTTCCCCTAATGTATTACTTTATTCTTTAAACAAATTAATCTAGCGAAAACAACACTGTAGCAAAAAAAATTATGCCTAGCATAAAATTAAAATATTTTAATGGTAAAAAAGACCTAAGTAATAATGGAAAAGGGAAAATAATTTAAACTCAATTATAAAATTAATGCATAACCATAATAGTGATGTAATAATTTATTAAAAAATACCACTTTAAAAACTTTTTGCTAATTCAATAAATTATTAACAGATCATAATTTTTTAAATATTTTTTAACTTTATGAACAATTAATATGAAAACGCATTAATATGAAAAGTTAATATGAAAACTTTTGAATATGCGTAAAATGACACAATTATTTAAAATAAACACAATTATTGCGGATTTATAAACCAAATTTTTTAAGGATAATTAAAAAATATATTTTTTATTATTTACGCCAAATTTGAAACACCCTTGAAATATCCAATACATATATGTTATTATAGCTAGATCTTAACCCTATCAAATGCGTAAGGGTATGAACAGCATACTCTCTATATCCAGAGTCACTACAAAAATATATATTTTATGAATCATATGTAAAAACATATTCACAAAATTGTAAGCAAAACGCAATAAATATTGTACTAATACCTATTTTTTTAATATTGGAAAAATATATAAAAACATTGCATCATTAAATAAATTGAGCAAAATGTTTACTTTATGTAAAGGTTATAGTGATGACGAAGAGGAGGAAAGTAATGCTATTAATGTAGTTTCTGAAAAAACAAAATCATTGGAAGAAAAAATTGCTTATTATAAAATGAAAGGGCATACTGAAAGAGGCTACATAACTATATATACAAATTTAGGAGATTTTGAAGTAGAATTATATTGGTACCATAGTCCTAAAACATGTTTAAATTTTTATACATTATGTGAAATGGGTTTCTATGATAATACAATATTTCATAGAGTTATACCTAATTTTGTTATTCAAGGTGGTGATCCGACAGGAACAGGAAAAGGTGGGAAAAGCATATATGGTGAATATTTTGAGGACGAAATAAATAAAGAATTAAAACATACAGGAGCTGGAATATTAAGTATGTCCAATAATGGCCCCAATACAAATTCATCTCAATTTTTTATAACATTAGCTCCTTTGCCTCATTTAGATGGTAAACATACAATATTTGCAAGAGTTAGTAAAAATATGACTTGTATAGAAAATATTGCCTCAGTACAAACAACTGCAACAAATAAACCAATCTTTGACTTGAAGATTTTACGAACATCAACTGCTGTAAATGCTGACTAATTCTTTAAAAAAATACCTAGATTAATCTAACGAACGCAAACAAATACATTTATATAATCATACCATTTTTTTTTGTCTAAACAATCGAAGAAAATATACATTCGTATATTCATCCTTACATACCAAATGAAAAGTATTAAAAAATTTATATCCTTATTTAACAACAAAACCTCTTTTTTACCTCACGTCTTATTTTTTTTATAGGATACAACTTATACCATTTTTTTTGTAAACATTTTTGCATATAACTTTTTATATATTTTAACTAATTTTTTTTTACTAGTGAAATTTTACAAAATTAATACATAGTTATTTTTTTTTTTTAATTTTACTTAATAAAATTCATTTTTCATATCTTTTAAATAAATAAATATGCATGTTAAGGGCCAGTTATATATCCCTTTGCTGGGGATACTTTTTTTCAATATATATAATTTATTACATAAAAACGATGCTCGACATTTTTAAAAAATAAAATTATTATAGTAAAAAAAATTCAAGCTAGCAACATTGCATATATGGAATTATTTTATTTAGTTTTTTTTAAATATTATGAATGTTCAGAAAAAAAACATTATTAAATGATGTAATATCTATAATAATTGTTTTTTGAGGATAATATACCTGAACAGCAAGGTAAAATTATACTAATTAATAAATAAATAAATACAAATAAATAAATACAAATAATTTACAATTCAGAGAAATATAAAAATTACTCTTCAAAATTTAGTTGTCGTTTAAACAAATTGCGAATAACCAAATAATGAATAATTCTCTAAAATGATAACAGATGAAAATTTAAGTTTGGAATCTTGCAAAAAATTAAAAGAGCTGGAAGAAAAAATAAATGAAAAAAAAGTAAAAAATAAAGTAAAAGCAGAAGAAAATGATGTAAAAAATTTTATGAAGCTAAAAGCGTTGGAACATTCACTACCTCAAAAGCTCAAGAAAAAAATGAAATCCATGAAAATTAACAATTTGAATGATCTCAAAAAATTAACTGTCACTAAAAAAAAGTTTTTTGTAAAAATATTAGACCAAAAGGATTTAAAGAAAAAAAAGAAAAAGAAACAACAACCACAAATCTGAAATATATATTACATTGAACACCTTTAATCAAATCACACTAAACAAAACAATGTATTTTCTTTTTTTTAAACCCCCCAAAAGACAAAACACGATTAAATATGCTATTTTTTTAAGTTTCATATAAAATGTTATTTTTTCATATAAAATGTATCATATTAACTTAATTTGAGTTGGGATATCCTGATATGTCTCCATCCAATAAAACTTATCACCATTTAATGGTATTATTTTTCTTGTATTTTTAATTAAATCGCTACCTGAATAAATTAAATAAAGCCCATCATATCATAGAATAATACTTTTTTTTAAACAAAGTGATAACACATATTCATATCGAAATTATTAATAATATTGTTTTTCTTTCTAAATTTATTTAAATTTTTAATAAGGACTTGTATTGGCAATCAAATGGTTTAAATCATAAAGTACATCATTTTCACATTCGCGTATGACTGATAAAATGCTTGAAGCGAAATTCTCAATATCCTGACAAAAAAAAAAATCATAATATGGGAAATCCACAATTTAAAAAATGTATAAAATTATACAAATAAAAGATGATATTCCTTTTTTGTATTATAATAATTTGTTCTATATACATTAGTGACGGAAACTCTTTTTTCAAACACTTTCCGTGTCTTAAAGTTTATGTTTGCATCTTCAAAATATGTCAAAACAATATCAACGGTTCCCTTTGAGATTTAATGAAAAAAAAAAAAATATATATATATATATATATGTATGTGTGTGTGTGCTTATATATTTAATTCGCATATAGGCATGTTAATTTTTACTGTCAAAGGTATTTCTTGGTCTGCTTCTAAAAAGTTAACATTCCATGAGCTCCGCCATGAACTTGCACTGTAACATTTCATCAAAAATAAAAAAAAATAAAAAAAATAAAAAAAAAAAAAAAAAAATTATATTTTATTAGTGTTAATCACAATTTTTTTGAGAAATTATAATAATTTGTATTATTGCATATAGTTAAAAATATATATAACCCCGTTGTATATTCACGCAATATATTTCAAACATTTTTTTATTCTTACTGAAAATTTTTCAAATAATATCTATCACAACATATAAGGAAAAAAAGATTATATTTATTTTCACATTCTGAGGCATAAACTGATGAAGCACATTTAACATTTAATCCATGCTTAGCTCCTATGTTAACTGTTGGGTAATTTTCAATTTGATGTTCATTCCATTTTTTGTAATAAATATCTACATATTCTTTTAATTTGTTATTACATACTTCTCTTTGTTTTTATTAAAATAAAGAAAAAATATGTAAGTATAAAATTAAAAAATAATATCATTGAAATTTTATTAATACATATACACACTTACCTATATTTTTCTAAAATATCGGAGTGATTCAATTTGACTAATGGGGTTGTATCAATTAATTTCTAAAATGCTCATATGTTATATGAAAAAAGTAGTATTAGTATTGTTAAACATTAACAATAAAACAAGTCTATGCATATATTTATTAACATTTTCATATATTTATTAACATTTTCGTATATTTATTAACATTTTCATATATTTATTAACATTTTCGTGTATTTATTAACATTTTCGTATATTTATTAACATTTTCGTGTATTGTACCCTTTTCAAATGATTGACATTGGCTAGTATTTTTAGATTTGGGTGAAGATACAAATTTCCACTTTTAGATTCTTTACAAATTATAATCTGAAAAAAAAAAAAAATTATAATGCACATTTATATATATATATACATTATAACTTAATAATGATGTTGTAGATCATAAATTTATTTAAGTGTGGATATACATATTCATTGTTCTCAAACGGAATTAAAATATAATTATCTTCATTATAGTTTGATATAATATCTTCTATAAAATTTTGAATAATTGCATTTGATCCAAATATTGTTTTTAGGTCTAATAAAAATTAAAATATCCTTATTTATATTCTTTTATTTATTTTAATACTATTAACCAAATATCTTTATATTATTAGCAAACATCCATTACATATTCAAAAAAATATATATTTACACACACACACACATATTATTAAATAACTAACTTGATATCAAATCAGATATTTTTCCTGGTGGAGCATTCGATAATACATGTCTAATAAATTTTTTCTTTTCATTTAATAAGCTATCCATTGGTTCTAGCTTTAACCTTTTTATTAATTTTTTTTAACAAATTTATTAATTTTTTTTAACAAATTTATTAATTTTTTTTAAAACATCACAGACTTATGCTAAACATATAACATAAAATAATAAAAGCATATGCCAACTATACGAATGGTAAAAATATAGATTGATAGTTCATAAATTTAAATGTGTTTGCGCCTTAATATTAATGTGCATATATGGTTACACATTTTTGGATTTCCACAAATAAACAATATAGGTCAAATAAAAAAAAATAATTGCAAAGGACACAAATATTCTTTTGTTTTTTTAGTAAGATATCTATATAGTATAGTAATTTATTTTAAATAAATATAAAATAAATTATTATAATATATATACTCATTTTATATTCGTATTATTAAACGGGATATATATTAGTTGGACGGATAAAATGAAAAAATTAATATTAAAAAACAGTCTTAAACATAATAAAAAATATATAAATCTTAACAAAAATATAAAAAAAAAATGCACACATACTATATATGCATATAGATTAACATGATCTTATGCATATATAATTAAAATTCTTATAAGGTTTTTAAATTTTTTTATATAACACCATAAAAAAAAAAATGTAATATTTAGATGAATTACAAAACAGAAAAAAATGTTACGAAAAAATAAAATAATATAAAAAAATAAAAACACCAAAAATTGCAAATATAACAGGGAATGTGAAACTCAAACAAAAATTTATTTTTTTATCCTTTCTTGTTACTATATACTAAAAAAATTATGAATTTCAAAAGCCTATTTAAAGCAATATAAAATTTAAATCTCTAATTATTTATGTTTATTGGCATTGTCTCTTCTATATTATTAGCAGCATATTCCTTGCTGTTTACTTTACTGAAATATATTATACCATCTTTTTTATTGTCTATAAATTTTAAATATCAACATTTGGAATTTTTTTAAAATGAAAAAAAAAAAACACACACACACACATACATACATACATACATACATACATACATACATACATACATACATACATACATACACATATTATGCCAAATTAAAAATAATTAACTTACTTATTGGAAGAAGCCATAAAAAGGGGGATTCTCCAAAAACTTCTTTTAAATTTTTATATAAGCCTTTATTATAAAATTTCTGAACAAAATTAAAAAAAAATGCGAAAAAATGAAAAAAAAATGAAAAAAATACTATGTTAAAAGAAGGATACGCTATATATATTACTGAGTAAGACTGGTTATGGTAATTTGTCCTTTTTTCACAAAATTCAATTGTTGTCATATTCTTAAATGTAAGCCTAAACAAAAATAAGCACACACATATTTATATTGCCAAATTAGGTCTAAACATAAAACGCCATAAATAATGTGCAATACTCCATATATTTCCAATATAACAAAATAACCAAAAAATTCAAACAATGTAATGACTACTTACCATAAATGGAAAAATAAGAAACAGGTGACAATCAGAGCAAGGAACGAGTTTAGGGTTTCTCCAAATAATAACAAAAACAAATCGTTGAAAGGAGTCTGAAAATAGTGCAGTAAACAGTGCAGTAAAATAGTGCATAAATAATGCGTAAATAATGCAGTAAAATGATGCAGTAAAATAGCAACGTATTTTGCAACTTTTCTAAATGAATGGGGCTTTCCTTACCTCATTGTGATTTATCGCCTCAATAACACTGTTAAGCATAGTCAGTGAAATAAAAATCGTAGTAATCGAACAGTATATTAATGATAGCATAAAATATTTATGATTGTTATATCCAATACAATTATATATCCAAGGACAATGATGGTCCATTTTTAAAATACACGTTTTGCAAATACGGCAATGGTGTGCTCTATCTGGTTTATATTTACAACACCATTTACAAAATCGTCTTTCTCCAGTTTTTTTTTTTTCTAATAAATAATCGTCTATGTTATTTGAATTATTTTCACCAAAATCTTTAAACACCCATTCTTCGGTATTTGGGATAAAACCAGGGGGGGTTACTATTGATAATATATAATTTATTAGAAACATTAACAAAAAAAAGTGAAAAATTAATATCTTCACTATACCTCTACAATAATAAACCAAAAAAAATAAAAAAATAAATCAAATATTTATATACATATAAAAATCAACTTATAATAATTCAAGTCAATACATTTTTCTATATTTTTTTACATATAAAAATACACTTACAATAATTCAAGTCAACACATTTTTCTATATTTTTTTACATATAAAAATACACTTACAATAATTCAAGTCAACACATTTTTCTATATTTTTTTACATATAAATTTGTGTAACACACTATCATTATTTTATTTACACAATATCAATGACCAACTAAAAATAACATACCTGTTCTTATCATAATTTATGTACACCTTTTTGTAACTTTTAACAACTAATGGTATACAATCATACTGAAAAAAATATTAAAATAAATAATATGGATTATCATTTTATATGCACACATGATAAAATAAAATAAATATAAGCTTACACACGTATTCACATATGTACATACAAAACACAGGTAAACTTAACCAAACAATTCTTACCATTAAATATATGAAGTATATTCCAAATAATAAAATAAATATAAAAAATACTGGCAAAAGATGAACAAATTTATTTTTTTCATTTTGTTTTTTGCATATTTTTCCATAATTATAATTTTCTTTTATATCATCATTAGTTATATTTCCTGGATCATTAATTTCAACTGAATCTAATATATCTTTATCTTTTTTATTTTTTTCAATGTTTAAAACATTTGTGTCTATAGAATATTTTTTATCCTCGTCACTTCGCTTATTCTTATTCTTATTTTTGTTTTTCTAAAGGTGTAAAAAAATATTTATTTAATAATTTCTACTATTATATTATTTTTTTAACAATCTTACAACATTACAAACTAAAGGAAGCATAATAGCACAACAAATACCACACACAAAACGTATTTAAATTAAAAAAAATGGAAAACGCGCTTTTCATTTATTAGTTAACTATTTTTATAACCAACTAATTTGTGATATCTCAATTTTATTATATGTCATTACTAACCTTTTTCTTTCCACTGGAACTGGAATCTCCATTCTCAGACACTTCATTATCTAACGTATTATTTTTTTTATTTCCTTTTATCTTAAACATTTTTTTTTTTTTTTTTTTTTTTAAGTGAAATAAAAAAATGTCATAAAAATTAACTTGTTTTTTTCATTTCGCGGTGTATATATATATATGTATATATTCTGTATTTGTCTTATATAATTTATAAAAAAATGTATACTAGTTCTTGCTAAAAAAGGCCACCCAATTGTTTACACTGCACATAAGAACGTTCTTATACTACTACACCGTCTTATACTACTACACTGTCTTATACTACTACACTGTCTTATACTACTACACTGTCTTATACTACTACACTGTCTTATATTAGTACAATCTTTTATTTCCAGTTTTGAAAATCTCCTATTTTCTTATATATATATATATATTTTTTTTTTTTTTTTCATATGCAATGTGAAGATTTATGGAATAAAAAATTATGGCCCTTTTGTGAAAACATCAAATAGGCTAATGCAAAAACCAACTAAATATATAAACGTAGTAAATATAATAGACCAACAAAATAATATTGTCACGAACAGGGTATGAACACTAAAAACAAATGTGTATGTATGTATACATGTGCATATACATGAGGTTATCTTCCTTTTTTATTTATTAGTCTTGATTTTCTTGGTATGCCAACTAAAATCACTATATTATATTATATAAAAAATGAATATATAACACTATGTAGACGAAACAACATTCATAAAAAAAAAAAAAAAATTGTTAATATAAAAAAATAATGATTTTTAAAAATCCTAAATTAAGACAAATACAAATTTATTTTTTATTTTTAAAGCTATAAATAATTTTAAAAATGATGGGGAAAAAATATAACATAATAAATTAACATATCTAATGCATTTTTCGAAGCTTTATATTTTTTATATTTTCAATACTTCGTTTTATTTTATATACACATATATTTTGTCTAAATATCATGAAATGTTTTACAAAAGAAAAATGCAAGAAAAATGAAGAAAAATTCAAGAAAAATTCAAGAAAAATTATATTTTATTCTGCTTTTCTTAAACTAATGAAAAAAAATTAATATATAAAGTATTTGTGCTAAATAGTGATATAGTTTCTTTGTGACAATAATTGTATTATTTTACTGTCTTTATATTTATATACACATTAATGCATTATTAATTAATATAATTTATGGACGTTATAAAAATTATATATTATAAACCGATACAATAAAAATGTAAAAAAAAAATGCTGTAATAATATTTAAGAATAGTTTATTTCAATATTCCCTTTATTACATTTAATGGAACATAAACACATTTTATTTTTGTGAAATTAAATGCATTTGTATGTAGATATTTTCATCCTTAAATATATACACACATTATATATTGCGTGTGTATAATTATTATATGTAATATATGTATATATATATCAAATTAGTAGAAACTAAACATTTCACTTTCAAACAAAAAAATACACTTTTTATTTTGTTATTTTGGACGTAACAAAATTATAAAAAATTGTAAAAAAATTATAAAAAATTATAAAAAATTGTAAAAAAATTATAAAAAAATTGTATACATTTTACTTTCGCTAATATTCTTTAACTTTATTTTGTGGCAAAAAGTTAACAATTAAAAACACATTTGGACATAATACTGTTATCCCATGCATATAATATATTTATATAAAGACACGTTGTTTTTACTTGGTCAAAAACAAAAAATTAACAATTTTACATTTATAATAGAATTTTTTTTAATTATTTTATTATAACCAATAGAAACAATTTCTCCTCTTTTCCATTTGTCTTATTATGCTGTTGTTGTAATTTACTGTAAAATATATTTAAAAAAAAAAAAAACAAATAACCAATTTTATATTTTATATTAATGCACGCATTAGCATTTAAATAAAAGTCATATAAAAAAATAATTTAACCAACATTTTCTTTTTTTAAATGTCTTTTTTGGTAAATTATCAACAAAAAATTCTCTCTTTTTGTTTGATAAAATTTATAAAATTTATTTTTAAAATGAATCACTTATGTTGTATGAATTAATCATATAACACAATTTAATATCTTTGTTGAGTTATTTGTAATTTCATACTTTAAAATATAATTATGCATAATATTTTACTCATTTCTCAAAAAATATCATTTTTATAATGTTTTAAATTTATCACAAAAGGAAGTTTCTTCCATTACATATATCACGCTTTATAAATGTCTACTTTAATAAAAACATATACATATTCCTTATTTTTCTTTAAAATTACAGTCTATATTTTTTTTAATTTCAATATTTCCCTTAATTATTTAATATCAATGTTACATGCATAATTATTATGAACAATACTAGCTTAATATAGGTAGCTATTTTTAAATAAAAAAAATTAAAATTTTCGCTAGTTTTTTTTTAATACATTATTGTATGTATAAGAAAATGGACATATTCGTCAGAAATATACATTTATGAGTCAACACGCATAGATATATCAATCTATATTTTTATCCAGCTTCATCCATACAATTAAATCAAAATAAAAACAAATAATGATACATTAATTAATTTTTCAACTAGCCACCATTTTTTTTTTCCATTCATAATGTTATCGTATTTTTATTGCTGTTCATACTAAATAAACCATTTTGTGTGTATTTCTCATATGCCATAATTAATAAAATCACAATTTCAATGTTCAAAAATTGTCTAACAAATATCTGTATTCCCCTCTATATATAATGCAAATATTAAAAATACCCAATTCTTTCCCTTTCAATTTATAACGTCCTATAAATTCTTCTAAATGGAGTAGCTTTTAAATGTGTGCTCTTGCCATTTTGTGAAAAAAACATAAAACGTGTAAAAGTTAAAATAAAAAAAGATGAGCGAACAAAAATACAGCTATGAAAGTGACAGCTATGAAAATATTAGTCCATTTCCCTGTCAAAACCAAATAGCTGCCATATATAAAAAGGACAGTTATATGAAACACTGTCTTGTGAAAAACCACATCGAACCCATACCCTTAGATCAAGAAGTTCATTTTTTAAACAAAAAAGAAGAGGTAACATTTAAGCTAACTGAAATATTAAAATCATTAGAAACCCCAAAACAAGAAGAAGAAGCAGACGATGTTGTATTACCAGAATATTTTCAACATAAACAACCTGAGCAACTTGAAAATATCGAACTAAATTCATACAAAGTAAATTGTGGTGTATATCTACATCAAGTAAATATAATAGACAAGACATCTTATAGTTCTATTAATGATAAAGATAATAAATATGGCAATATAAATTCAAATCAAATAAGTATAAAAGGTGATATGTATGTTAAAAATGTTATACATTTTCAAGACTGTTCTCAATATAATTTTTTATATAAAGTAGATAAAATAGAATGGTTTATCGGTCTAGATATAAACGATAATAGAATACATGAAATATTACCACAATGTCAAGGTGTGTGTTTTCAAATACCATTTGAATCTTTAGGGAAATATATTTTTTGTAAAGCATATAGAAGAGTACATAAAAATACAATATATCAAAAACAAGGAAAAAATACAATTTTTGATCCTCATACATATAGTAAAAAACCAATCAAATTTAAAACACGCCCAGAATATGTTGAAATATGCTCAATGACATATAAAGGCCCCGTTTTACTATCTATAGATACCTCATTTCAAATCTTAAAACATTTATGTAGTAAATATTTCCATATAAAAGTTATTTTAGAAGATCCACTAAATAATTTAGAAAATTTATCTTCTTTCTCATCATCCTCAGACGATGTAACGAGCACAACAAATTCAGAAGAATCCGACAAACTAAATCAAACACAATCTTTTATAACCACTATGCACATCGATTTCGAGCAAATCAAGTTTTATAATCCTAATCTTTACATTATACCCACAAAAAATAGTGAAATAATAAACAAATATAAGATGGTAGGTGATAAAATGGTAGGCAATGGGGGAAGTAACAATGTGCCCCGCTCAAAACATTTTGGCAATAGCAATTCGTCTATTACTACTAGCGAACCAACAAATAAACATTCAGAAAAAATGCAAGAAAAAATTCAAGAAAAAATTCAAGAAAAAATTCAAGAAAAAATGGGGGCACATGCAGAGCTAATCTTTAATTTGTACGAGGTCGAATTTAGACTATCTAATAAAGACAATTCTATAATTATTATTATTGAAAATAATTTAAAAGCCCAAGTAAATTCAGTTAAATATAAAATGATAATTGTCAAACCGCTAGAAAAAACAATTTCCATTAATGACTTATGGGCAATTCTATTATCCTTTAAATCTGCTAATCCTTATAAATCAATATTTAAAAAATATGCAAAAATAATTTATAAAAATACAAATATTTCCTTTGTACAAAATATGCTAAATAATTATTTAATCAAATCACAATTTCCAAATGTACATGAAACATTACCCATCCAAAAAATTGGCACAATTTATAATCAATAATTATATAGCCCCATACATATGTTTATGTTATATATAAAAATTAAAAAAATTAATTTTAAAAATAACCAATGATACCTATATTTTTAGCGAAATTTTATTTTTATATTATCCTTAAATTTTGCGATATATTTTTTGTAAAAAAAAAAATAAAATTATACCGCATGCATATACAAATTTGCCCCTTAATGTTATAGCAATTATTTGACGTTATTAATTATGCTATATATATATGCATTATATTACTACGGAGTAATATATATGCAATGTTTTTATCCTACATTTTTATCCTACATTTTTATAATTTGTTCACACTTTCCCCTTTGTTCGCGCCTTAATTTATTTTTAATATAAATTATAGTACATATTTTATATACTAAAAGATAAAAATATCAGAAAATTATTTTTTTCCACACTTTGTAACAAAATATCATAAGGAAAAGAATTTACGAAGAATTTGTATATACACTTTTTTCTTCCCTTTTTTTTTTACGAATATATTTAAAAATATTTTTTTTAATAAATATAGTTACACTATATAGCTTTCCAATATTTTCCCTTATGCATAATTATATACCTCATTATGCATAATTATATACCTCCTTATGCATAATTATATACCTATTTACGGGACATTAAAATTCCTAAAAAAAAGTGCATACTCTCTACATATATATAAAATTTAAAATACCCTTAAAACAAAATTATTTTGAATTACAAGCCAACTTTTATATATCACATAATTTTTTTTTTTTTTTATTAAACTATACAACTTTGATGTTATTGAATAAAATTAAAATAAATTTTTTTTTGTAAATTTTTTTTTTTATTTTACAAATTTTTAATAATAAAAAAAAATAAAATACCCCAAAATGGATGAAATGCAAAATTCTATGCCTACTCAAAATGACCAAGCATATTTTATTGGAAAAGTTTGTGCCTATCTGGACCCTCATATGACCCAAATCATTTTTGCTTGGCTCAGTGAAAATAAAGTAAAAAAAAAAAAAACGAAATAAATGCGGCCCCAATTTGTTATTATTTATTTGTGCTATATTTATTTTCATCCTCATCCTCATTCTATTTTGCTGACTTTGGATATGCCAATACAACGCTCTTTATTTTTTTGATGCAGGTTATTAAACAAGATGAATTGGATAAACAGCTAGCACTAATAAATGAGGGATGCGAAAAAGAAATCGTTAGTATCGAAAATGAATTCACAAATGGAAACAGAGGAGTCATATCAAACTGCTTGGATAGTTTAGAGATCGAAATTGAAGAATTTCAAGAAGCAATGAATGAATATAAAAATGACCAATTAAACAAAATAGGAGGTTCTGTTGAAAAAAAAAGCATAATGGGATTACGAGAATGGTGTAACACATATTTAATAGATAAAAATAAAACATATAAATTTTCAGATAATATAGATGATAAAATATTAAAATTAAGTAGATATTATTATCAAAAAAAAGATTATCAAAAAAGTAAACAACATTTATTATTATATATATTAAATATTTCTGAAATTATAATTAATATATCAGAATCACCAAAAATGAGAACATGTTATTGGGGAATTATTAGTAATATCATAAATAGTTTTTTTTTAAATTTAAATAATGATGATTATTTATTTACTGTTAATGATGATAATAAAACAATTATAAAAGAAGAAATTATAAATGAAATAAATGTATGTGTAGAAACTATTATAAAATTAAGTCAATTATTAAATAAAGAAAAAGTAACAAAACATGAAATTATTTTACAAAGAAGTTGGTTAATACATTGGGCACTTATTTTAATTTTTCATTTTTTTATGCATGTAATGTATGTAAAAAATATATATCCAAAAAATAATACATTTTCAATTTTACAAGATTGGTTTATTGATGAAAAAAATTTATCTATTCTTAATTTAATTTGTCCTCATATAATTAGATATTATTGTGTATATTCTATATTTTATCGTAATAGAAAAGATCATTTTGAGCTTATTTTAAATACATTAAATTTATTAAGATCAAAATATACGGATTCATTTACATCTTTATTAGTTTCTATTTTTACGGATTATGATTTTAACTTGGCTCAAAAATGTATATCTGAAATTGGACAAATTTGTCAAAATGATATTTTTTTATTTAAATTAAAACCATATATAGAAGAACAAAGTAGATTCATTATATTTGAAACTTATTGTCGTATCCATAAATCTATCAATATTGATATGTTAGCTAATCAAGTTAATTTACAAAGAGATGAAGCTGAAAAATGGATTGTTAATCTTATTAGAAATGCAAAATTAGATGCTAAAATTGATAGTGAAAAAAATTGTATCGAAATTTCTACTACCTTACCAAATCTGTATCAACAAGTTATTGATAAAACACAAAATTTAACAATGCGATCAAATTTTTTAGTTCAAATGTTAAATAGATCATCATCAGATGAGCATTTCCAAAAATATATTAAATTTAAAAATAAAAATGAAAAAAATAAAAATAAAAGAAATAAACAATACAATAATAATTCCATGTATACAAACACTGGAAAGGATAATCCAAAAATGGTTACTGCAAACATTTGAGTCAAACAACTATGCCTTTCGAAAAATAAATTCATTTCGTCACGTTTGCTATGTGTAGAAAAGTTATACATGCACGAAATAAATATTTTTGACTATTTTAGTTATTGGTGTGTTTTCCTTTGTTGTATATATGACTTTGTAAATGTTTCATTTATTCCTCTATTTTTCATCTTATTTTTCCTCTATTTTTCATTTATTTTTCATCTTAGTTTTCCTTTTTTAAATACCATTCACATTGTTGCATGCGCATAATACTATAGCCGAAATAAAAATTAAAAAAAATTTTAAAATAAGCTAATTACAATTCAATGAAAAATTATAAGTTATAAAAAGGGCACTCGATTATATAGCGCCTCTTTTTATAAACATTTTGATCAGCCATTTCTCCACATGTTAATTAGAACAATTATAAATTATACTAGCCATTTCTCCACATGTTGACTAGAACAATTATAAATTATACTAACTAATTAATTATTGCACACACGTTTGTACCAACGCATTTAACGCTTATATGGTTGTGAAAATGCATACATATATTTATTAACAGAGATATGTAAGACCATCCGCATTGTAGTGCCATAGAATTTTTCATAGTGATAGATTTATCTACACTATTTAAAAATATTCCCACTTTGCTGATGACACAATTATAATTTGTTTTGATAGTTCAATAACCATATGCCCACATTCTATTATATTCAAATAATAAAATATAGCCATAAAAATGTTCATACTATTTTTAGGTATAAAATATATCCCCTTAATTAGCCAATTTTACAAAGTATATAGACATATTTAAAAAGCAATTTTTTTAAAAAAAGCTATAACAAAATAAATAAAAAATGTCATTAAAATGTTTATTTATTTTTTCATTTTTTTATAATATTTTTGGAAAAAAAAAAAAAAAAAAAAATTAAGTAAAAAACAAATTGGGGCGTGATATATATTTTTTTAAGCAAGTTGGTAAAAATATTACCTTCATAATACTAAACCTTTTTGTACGTATACATAAATTTTTAGAGTTTGTTTTATTTTTTTTTGCAAAAACTTTACATTTTTTTGGAAATATTATCTTCATAATTTTTTTATATTTTTATAAATATTTATCCATACATTTATTTATCCATTTATGATACAAAATTAAACAAAAAATAGCTAAATTTCCACAATTAGAGGAAAAAAAAAGGAAAACATAAATTTAGAGAAAAATTAAAACGATCAAAAAAAATATATTTGAATGGATATTTAAAGATATATTTTTTTTATTGAATATATTATATGAAATAGTTTAAGATATATATGTTTACAAATTCGTATGATTAAGCAATAAAAAAAAATATATGCATACATATGTACATGTATATTACATTGTAATAGCGTGGTAAATTGATGTATACTGGTAATACCAAATAATAAAGAAGTATTATATATTTATTTAAATACCCAGCTTTATCAACATTCTTAGTTTGATTTGAACCGACATCCTTAAATATCCTGATTTGTGCAGAACAAAAATGAAAGAATGAAGGGGACAGATGAAAATTCAATCAAAATAAAAAAAGAACAAAAAATAGAAATAACAAAAATAGTTTAGTATACATCTACCAATCCGGTATACATCTACCAATACCTTCGTCATACTTTGAAATATCACCATAATATTTATACATAATACAATATACGCTTAGCACACTTATAAGCTGACTCACCATTTTGCACACTCTTAAATTTCTTTATATTTCTTAACATTATCTTTAATTAATTTTCCAAAAAATGTCTGATTTAAGATATTTCCAAACCACAAAAAAAGGCGAAATCCACGAGCTCAAAGAAGAGCTACATTCAAGCCATAAAGAAAAAAAAAAAGAAGCTATAAAAAAAATAATTGCTGCAATGACAGTAGGTAAAGATGTATCAATGCTTTTTTCGGATGTTGTTAATTGTATGCAAACATCAAATATTGAATTAAAAAAATTAGTATATTTATATGTAATAAATTATGCTAAAGTACAACCAGAATTAGCAATTCTAGCAGTTAACACATTTAGAAAAGATTCATCAGATCCTAACCCACTTATAAGAGCATTAGCAATTAGAACTATGGGATGTATAAGATTAGAAGAAATCACAGAATATTTAATTGAACCTTTACGAAGATGTTTAAAAGATGAAGATCCATATGTTAGAAAAACTGCAGTTATATGTATTGCAAAATTATATGATATATCACCAAAATTAGTAGAAGAAGAAGGGTTCATAGATACACTACTTAACATTTTAGATGATAATAATGCAATGGTAGTAGCTAATGCAATAATATCTCTAACTGATATATGTGAAAATTCAAATAAAAATATATTAAAAGATATTATAAATAAAGATGAAAATAATGTTAATAAATTATTAAATGCTATTAATGAATGTGTTGAATGGGGTCAAGTTTTTATTTTAGATGCTTTAGTTTTATATGAACCCAAAAATAGTAAAGATGCAGAAAGGGTTCTAGAAAGAATATTACCTAGATTATCACATGCAAATTCAGCAGTTGTTCTATCTTCAATTAAAGTCATATTATCATTATTAGATAAAATAAATGATAAAGAATTTGTAAAAAATGTTCATAAAAAATTAAGTCCATCTTTAGTTACTTTATTATCATCTGAACCCGAAATACAATATATAGCATTAAGGAATATTAATTTAATTACTCAAAAATTTCCTCATATGCTTTCAGATAAAATAAATATGTTTTTTTGCAAATATAATGAACCAGCTTATGTTAAAATGGAAAAATTAGATATTATTATTCGGTTAGTTACAGATAAAAATGTTGATTTAGTTTTATATGAACTTAAAGAATATTCAACAGAAGTAGATGTAGAATTCGTTAAAAAAAGTGTAAGAGCAATAGGAAATTGTGCAATCAAATTACCACAATCTACTGAAAAATGTATAAATATTTTATTAGATCTTATTGATACTAAAATTAGTTATATAACACAAGAATGTGTTATTGTTATTAAAGATATTTTTAGAAAATATCCAAATAAATATGAAAGTATTATAACAATATTATGTGAAAATATAGAATTATTAGATGATTCAAATGCAAAAGCATCTCTTATTTGGATTATAGGTGAATATATTGAACGTATAGATAATGCTCATGAATTAATAGAATCATTTTTAGAAAATTTTTTAGATGAACCATATAATGTTCAATTGCAAATTTTAACATCTAGTGTTAAATTATTTCTAAAATCATCAAAACATACCAAAGATATAATTACTAAGGTTTTAAAAATGTCAACAGAAGAAAGTGATAATCCAGATTTAAGAGACAGAGCATATATCTATTGGAGATTATTATCTAAAGATGTTGAGGCAGCAAAAAAAATTATTTTAACTGAAAAACCACCAATACATGAAGATAATGTTATAACAGATACTAAATTTTTAAATAAACTTATCAAAAATATTTCTATGCTATCATCAGTATATCATAAATTACCAGAAACTTTTATTGTTAAACGAAGTAACAATGATAATGATATTAATTCTATTTATGATGAAAATGATGAAACAAATGATGAAAATTTAGATTCTTTTGATAATTTTAATATATCAAAAATTAAAAAAAAAATGGAAAAACATAAATATGATACTAGTTCAAGTCCTAATAGAAAATCAAATCATTCTGGATCTTCTAGTGCATCTTATAATAATTCATCAGATTCAGATGATTATAAAGATGATTCTTATGATAATAAAAAAAATATTGATTTGATAGAACTTAACGAAGATGGAAATAATAATAATAATATTGATGATTCTAAACAAAAAAAAACACATCCTCCAGTTAAACTAACACAAGTTTTATCTCCTGAAGATGCTGGTGTTAAAGGTCAACGTGGCCTTTCTATAATGGCTTCCATAAATCGTGTAGATGGTATTATATTTTTTTTTTTTTTTTTTTTTTTTTTAATTTTAATAATTTTGTTTTATTTTTATTTAATATATATATTTATTAATCCTTATTTTTAGCCAAGATATGCTTAAAAATCGCTGTATCCAATCAGACACCAAACCCTCTTATTGTTTCTGGAGTTCAAATAAACAAAAATTCGTAAGATAATAAAAAACTGATTAAATATGCAAATTTAAAAAATACATACTTATTTCGTTATAGATTTATATTATTGCTTGTTCCTACTACTGGCGTTATGCCATTCTCTGTCCATTTTTATAAATTTTATTTTATATTTTTTATTTTATATTTTTTATTTTATATTTTTTATTTTATAATTTTATTTTTTATTTCTTTAGTTTTGGCTTATCGTCGCCTAACCCGATTGAAAATCATAACATTTTCATGGGAGAGACAAAAGGTGATTACATGTGTTGATATGAAAACGGTTCTACATTATATATAGACACGGCTTATTAATATATTTTTATTTTATTTTATTTTATTTTTTTTATTTTATTTTTTTTATTTATTTTTTTTTTATTTTTTTATTTTTTTTCCGTGATTTGTTCAGAAATACTAGTGCTACTAGCCCCTAATATTTTGAACTCCAACACACCTCCCACATTTCCATTGTTTTTACAAGTAATGAAAAAAAAAGTTAGAAACCCAAACAATTTAAGGATGTAATTTATTATAAATATTTTTTTTTTGTAGGTTGCTATAAGAACTAATATTGACATATTTTATTTTAATGTGCCATATGATATTTTCATCGTTTTTGTTGAAAACTTTAATATGGAAAAAGATATTTTTAAGAAAAAATGGAAACTTATTGAAGATTCGAAAGAGGTATTTATATATGGATGTAGACTTTATCTTCTTCATTTTGTTCATAATTTTCCTCAATTTTTTTCAATTTTTTTTAATTTTCCTCAATTTTCCTCAATTTTCCTCAATTTTCCTCAATTTTTTCCCTCAATTTTTTCCCTCAATTTTTCGCCATGCTTCAGAGCATTTTGATGGCCACAAGTCCAATCGTAATAACATCAGACATATTGATAAAGAGGATGAAAATTTTCAATATTAATTTAATAGCTCGAAGAGCATCAAATAATATGGTAAAGCAAACTAATTTATACAGACCTTCAAAATATTTTATGCATTATTCACATTTCTTTGTAAATATAATAATATTATTTAAGATATCTATCTCATTCCGTTTGTTTTGTTTTGTTTTATTTTTACAGGAAATGTATTATTTTGCATGTCTAACAACAAACAATTTAGTCATACTAAGCGAAGTTATAATTCAGGAGGAAAAAAGAGCCGTTAAGTTATGTGTTCGAACAGATTCAGTATCAGTTGTAAGTGAATAATATATAAAAACAAATTTCCTATTTTTATAATGCATTGTGTTAACTCATGTTCTTAAACCATAATATATTTCTTTGCTTATTTTAATTTTAATTTTTCAGATCCCCCTCTACAAAATGCTGTTCATTAAAGCCTTTTCTCTCACAGTATCACACTCTTAAATTTTTTTGTTTTTTTTTGAGAATAAAAGATTGATAAGTAGTTGGTTGATAAGTAGTTGATTGATAAGTAGCGGATTGACAAGTAGTGTGCTATTAAAAATTGATGGCCTGATATTATAATGGAATTATTTTCCCCACCGAACAATTTATATATAAATATTTTAACACATTGATATGAGTACATACTTTTATATATTTAAATTTTTTTCCAGTATACATTAATTATTGTGTATACATACTTTTTTATTATCCATTATTATATTATTTTTTTTCACGGAATTATAAATATATATTTTTTTTTTCAATATTATCTGATATTTTATACATTTTTTAAAATTCCTTAGACATATTATTCACTTATCCCGTATAAAATAAATTATTTTTTGTTTTCATAAAAATCATGATAGCTATATTTAAAAAAAAAAAATAAATAAAAAAATAAAAAAAAAAAAAAAAAATAAATAAATAAATAATGGCTAGCAATATCACACCATTCAATTAAAAAATTATAACAAAATTGGTTTTGCATATTTATATTTCCTAAATATTTCTTAAGCATTTCCAAAAAGGTAGTTTAATTTAATTTAATTTATGCCTCCCTTTTTATTTGGGAAACTACGAGTAGTGTAATGTTGGGTTTGCATATGTATGCTATTAAAAATGTTTAAAAAAATTTAAGAAAAATGTACCATACATATGTGCAGTTTTTTGGTTAAAAAGGGGAAAACAAATAAATAGTAACAAATAAATGGTAACAAATAAATGGTAACAAATAAATGGTAACAAATAAATGGTAACAAAGTAAATATTTAATAATATAACTAACAATTAACTAACAATTAACTAACAATATAGTTAATAAGTGCCCGCCTTAACAATTCGCGAATAAGTTTCGCCCCTTATTGGGTAATAGCAAAAATAGCGTTATAATTAAAAAAAAAAAAAACACATTTACAAAAAAAAAAAAATTTTTTATTGACTAGCTTGGATTAGTGTAAATTTAAAGAGAAAAAAAAAAAAAAAAAAAAAATATTACCATTTTTGGCTTGTAACTGTTTTACTTAATAATTAAAGATTATAGCATAGCATAATATAATTTCATATTTTCATCATTTTGAATTATAATAAAATGGAAAACAATCACTTAAATAAGCTAAATTTTGATTTCCAAATAAAGGATGTTACTAATATCAGGGATATAAACCTACAAGGAAAAGAAAATAATATTGAAAGTTTTCATGACAAAATATTATATAATGAAGAAAAAAATTATTTAAAAAGAACTGGATTGATATATGGTACGCAAGAGGTTTTTAAAAATGTTATGGATAGAGAAATCGTAGGCATGTCAAGAAGATTGCCAGGAATAAAAAGTAGTTTATTATCTCTTGATGTTATGAGAAATTCTATTGATAAAATTGAATCATATGAATATATGGAAAAATTAAATAATGAACCTGATGAACCTATCTCAGAGCTTATAGAAAGAAAAATGAATATATGATAAATAAACAAATCCAAGTGGATATAAATAAATAATATATTTATTATTTTCATATATTCACACATTCCAAGGGATAACACACAGCATATGGATATAAAATAACTATGATTTCATATTTTTATCCATTTTTTGTTTTTTTTTTTACACAATTTAAACACTGCTAAATGTAAAACATTTTTTTTTTTTTTATTTCATAAATTTACAATTTTCAAAGTTTTAATATTTTTTTAAAAATCACTGAAAATGTAAATAACACGGGGTAATAGTTACACAAAAAAAGTTATAAAAAAATTATAAAAAAATTATAAAAAAAGTTATATTAGCAAAATGGTAGGATAAAAAAAATAAATTAATATACATATTTTCTACCAATCTCCAGTATAACCATTCATATTATTAAATTTATTATTTCCTGATAATATATCTTTTTGTCGGGAACTTTTTTGTTTAGTAGTTTGTGTTTCTAATTTTGAACATTGTGTTATTCTATGTCCTAATCCACCACAATAAGAACATCCTTTGACACCTCCAATTTCTTGTAAATTGATTCCTTTACTATCAAGCATTTCTAAGAATGGTGGTATTTTTTGCTTAGCCTCAATTAATAATGCTTTTAAATCTAATAATATAGCTTCTTCTTGATTTTTATTTATAAATGTAGTAGCTATTCCTGTTTTTCCACATCGACCTGTCCTACCAATTCTATGTACATAATTTTCAATATCTTTTGGCATATCATAATTTATAACATGTTCAATAGATGGAAAATCTAATCCTTTAGATGCAACATCGGTTCCAACTAAAACATCTTTTTCTCCATTTCTAAATAAATTAATAGCTTCTAATCTTTCGGTTTGTCCTAAACTTCCATGTATAGCTATAGCATTTACACCCTTTAATAATAAATATTCATGTACATCATCAACATCTTTTTTATTTTCACAAAATATTAAAACAGGTGGCCCTGTTTTTTGTAAAACTTGTAATAAATATGATAATTTAAATTCTTCTTTAACATATTCTACTTCTTGTATAACATCTAAATTAGCAGCACCTGCTCTTCCCACGTTTATTATTATTGGATTAACTAAAGTTGATTTTGCAAATTCTTGAATTTTTCTAGGCATAGTAGCACTAAATAATAATGTTTGTCTTTGGCTTGAAAAATTATCTAATGTATTTCGTATTTCTTCTTCAAAACCTAAATCAATTAATCTATCTGCTTCATCAAAACATAAATATCTACACTGTTCTAAAGTCATTCTCTTTTTATTTAACATATCATTTAATCGACCCGGTGTTGCTACTAACATATGCACACCTTTTTTAATTTCGTTTCCTTGTTCATATGTACTAACACCACCAATCACACATAATGACTTTAGCATAGGAAATTTATCTTTATATAAATATTCACAAAAATATTTTATTATATTATGTGTTTGAGATGCCAATTCTCTTGAAGGACATATAATTAACCCTAATGGTCCTTCACCTTCTTCTATTGGGCATCTTAATTCAGCTTCTAAACAAGTCATAATTAATGGTAAAACGAAAACTATAGTTTTACCACTTCCTGTAAAAGCTATTCCTATAATATCTCGACCTAATAATATAGATGGCAATCCTTGCATTTGTATTTGTGTTGGTTTATTTATTTTTTTTTTTTTTAATCCTTTTAATATTGCTTTTGGAAATTTCATATCTTTAAAATTTTTTATAGGAGGAGGAATATCATTACCACTAACATCGATGTAAAAAACTTTTCTAATTTTATCTACATATTCTTTAGGCATTTTTTTATATTTATTAGGTAGTGTCCATATTGTTTTAAAACTATCTTTATATACAATTCCTTTTGATCTTTCTTTTACTGATTGTAATGGAGCATTTAATGCCTTTGATATTTGAGCTAATATATGTTCTTCTTTTTTACGAATTTCATCTATTTCATTAATTTTTGTATTTTTTTCTTTTTCTTTTTTTATTTTATAATATGTTTCAAGTAAACTTTTGTTCATATCTATTTTCATTTCCCCATTGTCTTGCTCTTTTTTTTCATCATTTTTTATATTTTCATTTATTTCATCATTTATATTTCCTTGCTCTTTTTCATCACCTTTATTTTTATTATTTAAAAAACTGTTTACTAATTGATTCATAAATTTTTGTTTCCTCACGTTTATTGGCTCATACACGAAATCGCTTCCACTATCATCTTCTTCCCCACTCCTTTCTTCGTTTACCTTTTCCATTTCTTCTATTCTTGCAGCTGCTGCTAATACTCTACTATTATTCTTATGACTATTCTTATGACTATTATTATTATCACTTTTTTGTATTATCACTTTTTCGTATTATCACTATTTCGCATATTTCATACGACTCGATAAAAAATGTACTTATAAAAGTCAAGGTACTAAAATGGCTATATATTATGATAATAAAAATAAAATTACCCCAAATTAACGTATTGGGATTTTTTTTGAAATAAATAGCTAAAACATTATATATATTTTTAAATATTAAAGAATAAAACATGTAGAAAGATTCCAAAATATTTTCATAAATCTATATTTACCTATAAAATATTAATATATACAATATATCGTATTTCATTTATTTATTTATTTTTTTTTTTTTTATAAAAATTAAAATTATTAGCATAACAACATTATTGTAAGCACGGGTGCCCGAGTGGTTAAGGGGGTGGACTTAAGATCCTCTGGTCACTAGACCGCGTGGGTTCGAACCCCACCTCGTGCAATTTTATTAATATTTTTATTTTTACCATATTTCAAATCCAATGGATTATATATTAATTAATGTCTTTTTTTTAACTTTTTTTATTAATTTTTTTTAATAAAAAAATATTATTATACTTTAAATATTAACATTATTTTTGTAACAATCTTCTATATTTTATAATGCATTTTATTTTTTGTATATTTTATTATTTTCAACTTGACCATATTATAAACATTCTATTAAATAAATATGGGGTTTAATTATGATATATATTTACTAAAGATTTATAAAATATACTTTTTTTCACCTTTTTATGTACTTGTTTATTGGAAACACAATTTACTATGAACTTGAAATATTTTGTTATCTTCACTATACAATTGTAGAAAGAGAAGACTTTTATTTTTATAATATAAAGATAAAATAAATATATTTGTTTCTTTAGCTATTTAATAATGTTGTAATAAAAAAAATACAACAAAAAAGGCATTAAATAATTTGTATTATATTTATAAAAATCATGAAATTATTTAAATTCAAATTACGTTAATATAAAATATATTTATTATTATTTCACCTTTTAAAAAACAATAAAATTTATTTACATATTTATAATTTTATTTTTATTTAATAAATAAAATAAAAATATATAAGTATTATTTTTGTCCTAAATTATAAAAATATAATAAAATAATAATATTATATATAACACCATGTTAATGTGTATACATAATAATTTCTGTAAATTCCCATAAAATATTAGGTCACGTGATCAAGTTTATAATTTTTTTTTTATAATTATATACCTAAGAAAAAATAAATATTACATATTTAAAATGTATTAAAAAATGTATTAAAAAAATATTAAAAAAAATATAGTGGATTTAAAAAAAAAAAATGTTATTCCCACGCCGGGACTCGAACCCGGGTCGTTCGGGTGAAAGCCGAATATCCTAACCGTCTAGACTACGTGGGATACATTTATTCATTGATAATTGACTTTAATATTGTTATTTATTTATACTAATAAAAATAATAGTAATAATAGTGATATAATAATAGTGATATAATAATAGTGATATAATAATAGTGATATAATAATAGTGACATAATAATAGTGATATAATAATAATAATAATAGTAATAGTGATAGTGGCATAATTTATTTATTCATATTAGCAATTTTTTATTTTTTACCATATATTTAAAAAAAATCAATTAAGCTTTATTAATAATTTAAAATTATTTTCACTTAAGGAAAATGGGAAAGCTATATAATAATAGGTTGAAATGGCAGTGATGACAAAAAGATTGGAGATATACTTGAATTATATTATTTTTTTTACATTTTTTACATTTTTTATATTTTTTATTATTTATTTAAAACGAAATATTATAGTATGTCATGCTAAAAATAAATATAACTGTTACAATGATAAAATAGTAAAAATAAAAAAAACAGTATTGGATTGGTAGTAGAACTTTTCTTGTGTTTTCTTTTTATTTGATAACAGTAGTAATGTTTTTGTAATAGTATTTTTTTTTTTGTATTATTACACTAATTAATATCTTATAGGAAATATTAATTTGTTGAAATAATTTGTATAATATACAGATATGTCATATTTCCATATTTTATTTTTTTTGTTCTTTGCTAAATGGTCATGAGGACAAACTATAATAAGTGTCTTTAAAAAAAATATATAATTTTAATTAATAAACTAAATTTGTTATTTGGGTTAAATATTTACCTTAATTATTCATAAATATTATTTAATCTGTTATTTTTAATTGGCTTATTTTAATATGAATATAATCATTTTTTTAAAATTATTTGACTTGTTATATTTATATAAAAAAAGGGGAATATACATTATATATACATTACATATATATTATAATATATATAAATATGTGCCCTTTTAAATGTGTAAATTATTAACACCAATATTGCTGAGCTTGCAAATATTATACTTATTTTTTTTTTATGTTTTTCTTTAAATTTGAATTAAAAAAGATTATTCAATATATATTCAATATATATTTAATATATATTTGTGGGTATATACAATATGTTAAATATATTATTTATTATATATTTTATTGTGTGTAGCTATTTATATGTTATTCCAATTATTAGTCTTAAAATAATTTGGCATCATTTTAATCATCAATAATAGCTATACTCTTACGAAAAACCCACATAGTCATGTGTGTGTAAATTTATCCAATCATTTGGATGTATACAGGTATTATGCTACATGTATATATATGTATATATATATATATATATATGTATATGTATATGTGTGTGTTATTCAAAGTGTTTAGCTCCCTATTTATTTCCCTTTTAGTATACTAAATACGAATACAAGTATAAAAGGCCAAGGTTGGTGTTTTTATTTTTTTATCGTATTTTGGATAGCTATATGCATAATTTTTTTTTTCTCCTTTTTTAGTTTGAGACAAAAATATATAACCAATTTTTAAGCATTAAAAAAATGCAAGATATTAATAACATATCAAATATAGAGGAGTTACTTTGCTTTTTCGATTATTTCATAAAAAATGGACATTCTGTAAATAAAATAAAAAAACATATATTTTTATTTTTTGTTTATTAACATAAAACAATTTTTCAATAAACATTTGTATATATGGATGGTAGCACATATCAAATATAATAACTAATTTTTATATCTTCATATATAATAAGATTAAAAAAGTTACTAAACTTATATGACAAAAATATTCATGGTTTTTTTATTTTAATTGTTTACAAAAATTAATTGTTACATTGTATATGTGTAACAAGAATAAACAACTATTTTGTTAAAACTGAAATGTGCTAAAAAATGACAACACTATATTTGTTCCACCTCCTTACTCATTTTAAAAGCTACCAAAAATTGTTTTATTTTGTTTTATTTTGATTTTTTTTATTTTTTTGATTTTTTTTGATTTTTATTTTTTAGATTACTATAATATGGGTAAAATTTACCCTAAATATATCATCAGACTTATCTCAAAAGTAAGTTTATAAATTTGTTCATATAAAATACACATTTATGGTCATCTGATATAGACAATTTTTTTTTTAAATATTATAATGTCTGAGCTTGATTAATTATTAACAGTACATAATAATTAAGTTGATCATTTTTATATTTCTACCTTTTTTAGGATTATGAATTATTATTTTCAAAAAAGAAAAGAAGAATTATGTGTAACCTATTTAGTTGAAGGGTATATAAATAATGGCGATGAATATACATATGCTGTTATTTCTGAAAATGATATTGAAAGTAAGTATTCCACAAAATGGCTAGACATATTTTATTTACACACGCACACATTTGGAAAGTATCACCATTATCATTATCATTATCACCATTATCATTATTATTATCACCACTATTGTTACCCTTTTTGCACGTTTACACTCAACTAATTTTGATAATTTTTCCTTTGTGGCTTTAATTACAATAGGTGTGAAAAAAGAAGGCACATATATAATTAATATTTACAGTTTACAAGCAAAAAATAATAAAGTTAATTTTCCAATGTTGTGGATGCAAGATCTAAATGAAATAAATAAAAGAATTGTTTCTAAAAATGGAATATATGAAAAGTTAAATGATTTTGTTTATGAATATGAAAAATCTGATTCTCCATGGGATTATTTATCATGCTCTCCAACTAAAAGAGATAAAAATGTAACTCCAAAAAAAAAACTGATTACTAATCCAGACTTAAAGAGTAGTATTATTGTTTCTGCAAATCGATCAGTCAGTAAGGAAAGTAAAGAATTCCTTGCATTAGTATCTCCTAAAAAATTAATTGAAGATTGCAATATCCTATCAAATTCTGTGTCAAAAAAAAGCTCTAAAAGTAGTAGCGTAAGTAAAAAGCCCAAACAAAATAACACCGGAACTAATGATGACAAGATGAATGATCAAATTAAATATTCAAAAATTGTTAAACGCGAAAAATATGATACCAACATATTTAATGAGGTATCTACAGGGTTAAGCAAAAATGAACAGAACAATAGTATTGCCAAAAATGATGCACAAAAGGAAACTATAAAAAAAACTGAAATTAATAAAAGAGATGAATATTGTTTATTTGATCAAGACATCCCTGATAAAAATACGGGTACGTCTATATACGCAAAAAATGAAAAAAATGAAAAAAATGATGAAAAAAAGATGAAAAAAAGATGAAAAAAAACATGAAAAATAACTTATTTTCTCATTCTTAATAGCCTCAAATGAAAGCGAAATTGAAGTTTCTCAAAACTTAAGCGAAAACGAACATAAACAGGATCTGCTCCAACGTAAGTATTTCAAAGGAAGAAGTTAAAACTATATTTAATAAAATGAGAGAATTATATTTATTTTTAAAAATGCATTCAAAATGGCTATATATGTATATATGGCTAGTTCGAATATTTATTCATACTATTAACATTGTTACATGGCTTTATATATAAATATTTCCATTCGTTACAATTTGTAAAATTTAAAATATTTTCAGCATCGAAATACAACACCGAATTGACTAAAATTAAATTGGGTAATAAGATAGTGTTGGCAAAAAAATAAAAAAATATATAATCGAATATATGAGTAGTTAACAATTTTTATATTTATTATTTTTTTAGAAGAGTCTACTGAAAGTAATAAAAGTACAGAATGTCTTGACCCTGATAATATTGAATCTGATAACATGAAAAAAGTTAAATTGGTACATAAAAAAATTATACAATCATGATACACATGCTTTTTAATATGCTCTACCCTATGGATACAAATTTGTTATTTAGTTTGCGTTATTATTATTTTTTAATTTTTCAAATTTGTTATTTAATTTACGTCATTATTTGATAGGACAAAGAAACGGAATTGTTTTTTGAAAATGGCTATTTAGTAACTGTTGATAAGGAACCCCCTATAAAAAAAAACCTTATAAAGAGTTTTGCCAATGAGCCAAGTAGTGATAATAAAAAAAAATCGACGGATAATAAAAAGAAGCGAAACTTACAGCAAACATTACTGACGTAAGAGATAAAGGCAACATTGCGAATAACCATATGTACCATGCACATTTGAAAAATTACACATTTATATGATTTATTTATGCACTCAATATTTTTCACATTTTTTCCCTTTTTCCAGAAACTTTTTTAAAAAGAAAAAATAAAAGATCAATTGTTACAGAGAATTTATAAAATTTTAAATAGCTTTAATACCACATTTGCATGACCGTGCATATATTTTTTGATATTTCAATTCGCTCGTCATTTTTGACTTAATTTTATATTTCTAATAATAGTTTCATTAATGTTTTTAAGTACAAAATAAAAAATATAAATAACTAAATAAAAAACGATTTACAAAGTTAATGGATAATTAATTAAACACGTATATATATTTATAAAGAGAGACGTACGTATTTTATAATACCCGTCAATATCTATTCTTTGATATATGCAATTTACATACTTATTCACAAAGAAAGAATTTTTAATAACATTGTTTATAATTGTACATGTCTTTTTATGTACTAACAGGGTTTTAATTTGTATAAATATTTTTAAGGTTTAGGTTTTCCACCCATCATACCTCCTAAATCGGAATTTTTTAAATTTTCAAAAATATTTTTATATTTTGGGTCGCTAGCGTATTTATTTATTAAATCTGGATTGCTCATCATGTTTTGCATCATTTGAAAAAATTGAGGATTGTTAAAAAGTTCCTTCATTTCAGGAGAATTCAAATCTGGCATTCCACCCGGCATTCCTCCTGGCATTCCTCCTGGCATTCCTCCTGGCATTCCTCCTGGCATTCCTCCAGGCATTCCTGGCATTCCTGGAAAACCTCCTGGCATACCACCCATACCACCGGGCATACCTCCTGGCATACCACCGGGCATACCACCCATTCCTCCTGGCATTCCTGGCATTCCTGGCATTCCTCCCATACCACCTGGCATACCTCCCATTCCACCTGGCATTCCTGGCATACCACCTGGGAAATCACCAGAAAAATCAGGTTCACTATAAGATGAGTCAGAGGAATCTGAATCATAGTTTTCTCTTTTATTATTTTCTTTATACATTTTTTCTGCTTTTTTTTTAGCTGCTAATTTTTTTTTTAATTCTTTTTCTCTTTTTAATCGTTGTTTTTCTTCTTCTTTATTAATTTTATATCTTCTTTTTTCATATATTTTTTTATATTTTTCTTGTATTAATTTTTGCATATCCCAAAGGTTTTCATCATAATCTATTTTTTGTCCTTGTTCCATATCAGCATGTGCAAATTCCCACTTTCCTAAATATCTATAAGCTTTGGCTCTTATTTTATATGCATTAGCACTATCAACATTTAAATTTAAAGCTTCGGTACAATCTCTTATACAAGCTTTTGGTCTTTTTAAATTTAATAAAATAGAAGCACGTTTAGTATATATCATAGCAGATGGATTTCCAAAACTAATTATTTTATTATATTTTTCTAAAGCTTCATCATATTTATTATTTTCAACTAAATTTACAGCTTCTTCTTTTAATTTACATATTTCTTCAATTTGTTCTTCTGTTAATTCTCCTTCTATAATTGGAGCTAATGGTGGACATTCTATAGTTTCTTCTTTAATTAATTCTAATTTTTCAGGATCATCTTTTTCTTCTTCTTCATCTTCTTCATCTTCATCTTCTTCTTCATCTTCTTCATCCTCTTCATCTTCTTCATCTGACTTTTCTTCTGTACTATCTTCACTTTTCATTTTCTCATAACCCATTTTATCTTTTTTTATTTTTCCTCCAAAACTTTCAATAAATTCCTTAAAAAATGATAATTCTGGCTTGAGCAAAATTGATGGGTCTTCTTCACAGCTAGCTACAAATTTTTTAAGATCTTCAACTAAAAGGAGAAAAATAAATCAAAGAAAAAATGTGTCAAGTTATATAAAAAATATATTTTGAAAATCCAAAACGTATACCATACCAACATATGTGATTATTTTTTTTTTTCTTTCACACTTACTTTTTTCAATATCCATTGTTACAATATTTTATAAAAAAAAAAAAAAAAATAGGGACAAGGGAAAATAATATAGTACCAATAGCCAATTAAATTAACTAACTAATTAAATATATTATATATATATATATATATAATATTTATATATGTTTATATTTATATATGTTTATATTTATGTAATGTATAATATACTACATACTACTATACATTTACGATTTTACAATGTCATATAAACCGTTGATATTATTTTGTTCGAAATTGAACAAATCGTAAAAAATTATATTTGAAGAAATTTGTGAGTTTTATAAAAAATGTGAAAAATGTGAAAAATGCGAAAAATATAAAAAATGTTGAAAATGTTAAAATAATAATTTCTACAAAAGGTAAAAAATACAATAAATTATAATTCAACAAATGAATAGGTAAATAAAAAATGTATGCATATTAAAAAAAATATAATCCAGAAAAAAAAAAAAGATTATATATTAATGCATATATTTTATAGTAACACAATTTTTTTTTTAAATGGAAAATTCTATATATTATACATTTTGATATTTTTATTTATTTTTCGCTTTTTCTTATAAATTATATTTAATAAAAATTAAATAACCATATATATCATTCCAATTATAAAATATAAAAACCATAGGAATCACTTTATATTCACATATTATATATAATACGACCTTAAGTTTTTTTTTAAAAATATTTTTTACGAAAATACTAGCCAATAGTGCATCATATAAATATATGTATAATATTTTATTTTTTTTTCTCTATATATTTTGTAAGATAAATATATTTGTAATGTCCTTACTGTCTTAACTTTTTAATATTTTATTTAGCAAAAAATACAAAGGTGTAAAAAAAAAATTAAATTAGCTAAATTTGTATAACAACATTTTTTTCATTTTTTAATTCGAAGCTAACATCATGCTATAGTGTACTATAATGTAATAAAAATATTCTACATATAATGTGTTAATAAAAATGTTCTACATATAATGTGTTAATATAATGTGTTAATATAATGTGTTAACACTAAAGTGAAGATAACTATAATAATTTTTTACTGCTAATTTTTTACAAATAATCTCAATTCAAACAGGCTTAGGAATAAAGGCACTATTTTAACTGTCGCCACAAAATATGTAGGATGAATATATGAACGGAAAATATATATACATATTTATAGTCTTATTATTAAAATTGGCTACCTTAATTTTACAAAAGTTATTAACTTTTAATAATTCGAGATATATGCTATTTTTTATTTTTTTTTTTAACTACGTTTAAAGTTTGATTTTGTTAAAAAATAAAACATTGTATATTACACACATCATATTTTTATTTCTTAACCTTTAACCGCTTTAAATGTAACTTATTATTTATGCTTAAAATATGTATGAAAATATACATGCATATGAAAATATAAATAAGTATGAAAATATACATACATATGAAAATATAAATAAGTATGAAAATATACATATCCAATGTGACAACAAATAAACGCAAATCAAATGGCTATAATTTTAATTCAAACTTAAAAAATATAAAACGTCTACAAATTGCCACACATTAATAACAAACATATAAATTTTATTTGTAAATCATAAAAATGCATTAATATAAAAACCGAATGAACTCATTCGGGGTTTTCCAAATCGCTGAATGTGTATTTATTTATATCATTAGAATCATTAAAATATAAATTAAATGCACAAGTTAAAGATGCAAAAATTATTGCAAAAAACAAATAATAAAAAAACATAATATAAGAATTTCCTTTCGATAATAAACGAAATATATCTTCTAAAGTTCCCCACATTCCTACAGCACATAAAAATGATGAAGATTCAGCTGCATATCGAAAAATTGACTTATAATCTATTTTAATCATATTAGATATATTTTTATTATTATTATTATTATTATCATTTTTATTTGTATTTACTATATTATCAATTTTTTCTTCAAAAATAAAATCAAATTCTTTTCTTATTGTTATATCATTTATTCCTTGTCTACTATTTATATCTGTTGCATCATCATATATAATTGAATTTTTTTCTCCATAATTTTTTGGGGGAATATTTTCATCCATATATGTAGGAGACTCAACATTAAGGCAATTTTCTGCATCATTATGATTTGGTATATATATTTTATTCATTTATGTATCCGGGTATATAAATAAAAAAAAAACGATATGCTATTACACTATTTTAACTACTTTACAATATTTACACTATTACTGTGCACTCGTTTTAGCAACTGGTACCCATACACCAATGCCTTGTATATTTTTATTTTGCCGGATGTTAAATACGCTGGAATAAAGCAATAGCCACTATAAGATCTTTATCTCAGTATAATGTTCTGACTGTTTCTTATATGTATATAATATGACATAATATGAGATATATATATGCTGGTATAACGCCAAAAATAAGACAATGCTGCAATATTTGAATATATGCTTATATTCGCATATGCACAATGCACATTATTATATGTATGGTACTATATATACAGCGGGGGTTAATCACCTAAAAAATATATATAACAAAGCAACTTTAAAAAATTCGTTTTTCAATTAAAATGGGTAAGCAAAGTTATTAAAAAATAAAACCCGCTAGCTAAAATATATGCTTTTCATTTTTATTTTATTTTTTGATTTTTGTAAGTTATCCAAAATGACTAAAAAAATTAACAACATGACAAATTTCCTAATGGGTTTAGTTAATGCTAGAAAATTTGTTTTTTTTTTATTTGATTGAAAGAAATTGCTATTTTGATAACATTGTAATAAAACTTTTGAATATTTATATAATAATTAGTATTTTCAAAAACGTTTTGAATATTGTTATACATTCCGGGATTTCTTCAAAATTAAGTTAAAATATGTTTTATTTTTCAAAACTTGTGTATATATATATATATGCAGCTGGATTTGTATACTTATATGATAATAGTATTATATAAAAGTGTTATTCGTTTATATACAATTTTAAATATATGCATACAAACTGGACAAAATATATTGCCTTTGATCTTAATAGGTTTATTAGCTCCTTGGGGGTAATAAAAAGTACTATACCAAATTTTCAAAATTGAATATAATAAAATTTGGTTTTTTTTGGTGGTATCATTAACAATGTTAAAAAATATGTAATATATTTAGTTGTATAAAATTAAAATTATATTTTCATATTTATACCGTTTTATATGCTTTATATGCTTTATATTCTATAGTTAAAATTAAAAAATGACAAAAAAATTTTAAAGCTTTTATAATTAATAGCCTATCAAACTTATTAATTAGAATAATATTATGTTTTAAAAATTAAAACTAAATTGGGGGTTTTTAAATCAATAAAATATTTTTAAAAATAAGAAAAATTAAATCTATAAATTATATTAAAATTTTTTATTAATATTTAGTAAAATATTTTTTTTTATATATAAATAAATTTTTTTATAATAGTATTATTATGCATACTATAATTTTTTTTTTTCGTATAGACTATTGCAAAAATTATTGCCCAGTTTTAAATTCACATTTTTTGAATATTGTACTATAATAATTTATAAAATTATAATTTCTTATTTTTTATAAATACAAAATGTAAATTAACTAATGTATAAATTAATATATATTTATAAAATACTTTAAAATATAATTAATATTTAATTATATATTTCCACGATTATTTTTTTCATCTCATTTTTATATTTCTCCACAACATTCTATAGTTAGCTAATTTTTTTTGTATAAACCTATATATTTTTTAATACCATCATAATGAAAAAAAAAAATATATAAAATATTTATGTCTCCTTAAAGTATCCATACTAAATAATAATAAAGAAATTAGTTAAATATATATATATACATATCATATTGTGTGAAAACAAATATTAAACTTGCATATAAATTAAGAAGAATGTTATATTTGTATAAAAACTGGACGACTCGATTTTCCCACATATCAAAACAGAAATTTAATTTCCATACATATGTATTAACACCAAAATTAAATAAAATTAGAGTGTCTGAAACATCTTTATTTAAACCAACCTTAGAAGATGGTAATGAAAAAAAAAATAAATATATGTCTCAATACATAATTATGTTAATATATAGTATTTATGTTTGTAAAATCCACACTTTGATAAATATTGCCTATGAACAATACTGACAAACGCACCTATGTATCCTCTTTTCTTTCTAATATGTTGTCGAATAAAATATTATTTTAAAAATGTCGATAGTAGTAAAACCATTTTTTATATCAATAAATGTAAATCCTATTTGTATATTTATAAATTTACATTTTTATATATCTAAATTTGTAATATCTTAATTAAGACAAGTATAAAACACACAGAAAAAAAAAAAAAAAAAAAATTCTTCACTTTTATATTTTCAAAAAATGTAAGTTGATGGTTATTTTATTATAAAATATTATTTAAGGTACCAAAATTATTCTTAATTACTGGTGATTTATTTGAAATTTGTATTGAATAAATAAAAATCATATAAAAAATATGTGGCTTTTTTATTGGATATTTTTAAAAGCGATATTGCAAATAAATAATATAAACAAAAGGATAAACAAAAAGATAAACATATTTTATTTGTAATAACCACGTATATTTATAAAAAAATATTAACAAGGAATAAAAATTTATAGCGAAATATGAACATACAGCCAATTTTACATATAAAAAATGACTATGTCATATAATTTATGACAATACAAAATTTGCAAAATGCATAAAAAAAACGTCTCAAAATACACACAAATATATATATAATGTTCTACATAAATGCATCATTCTACTATTTTTATTCAAATATAAATTAAATATATATATTTTTTTTTAAGGAAAATATAAAGTTATACCTGCTAAAAATGTTCCAACACATATAAAATCCCCAAGTTATGCTAAAACGGGAGTTGTGGAATGCTCTAATAATATTTACGAAATTAAAGATGAAGATAGTATTATTAAAATGAAAAAGGCTGCAAAATTAGCAGCAAACTGCTTAAAATTATGTTTAGAAAATTCAAAAGAAGGTATAACAACAGAAGAAATTGACAATTTAGCATTTAATTTTTATATACAAAATAATGCTTATCCTGCTGGAATAAATTTCCATGGTTTTCCTAAAACTGTTTGTGCGTCACCAAACGAGGGTAATACTCATTCATTTTTTATGATTAATTATATTTATGATTAATATATTTATGAATTTAATTATTATGAAAAAAGAGAAATTTTAATATATAGTTTATTCATTTAATTTACATTGCCTGGTCATATTTTTTTTTTTTTTTTTTTTTTCAATTTTAGTGGTGTGCCATGGGATACCAAATTTAAGGAAATTAAAAAATAAGGATATAATAACTTATGATTGTACAGTTTATTTTGATGGTGTATTTGGTGATTGTGCTGGAACAACAGGAATAGGTGATATTTCAGAAAAACACAAAAAATTAATCCAAGTGAGTAAAGAATGCCTTTATGAAGCTATTTCAATATGTAGAGATGGTCAGAAATTTTCAGAAATTGGAAGAGTAATTACAGAACATGCTCATAAAAATGGTTTTAATGTAATTAAAGATTTTTGCGGTCATTTTATTGGAACAAATATGCATATGTACCCATTAATTGAGCATCATTATCCTAATGGTCACGAACAAAATGAATATATGAAAAAAGGTCAAATATTTACTATAGAGCCTATACTATCTGAAGGAAGTATAAATATTCACACTTGGAAAGATCAATGGACTGTTTGTACTAATGATAATTCTTTTTGTTCACAATGGGAACATACTATTTTAATAACAGACAACTCTGCTGAAATATTAACAGAATGTGAATAAATATTTTATTTTTCTCTTTAAAAAAAGCTCTAAAGCTTTGCTTACATAAATAGTAGTTATTCAAAATACTTTTGCAAAGTTGGAAATTTACCCATTTTTTTTTATTATTTTTTTAATTTTTTAAGTGATACTTTTTATTTTACTATTTGTTTTGTCCATAAAAAAATTTATTACTTTATTTAAAAATTTAACTGTAATAAATTTAATTTATAAAACATTTTTTTCAAATTACTACCAAATAATATATTTTTTAATATTAATACTTCACATAAATATATATATTCACAATTTTAAAATTATACTCAAGTCTACAAAAATGTTTATAGATCCATCTTGTTAATTTATTATACATATAAAATAGCTTTATATTTTTAATATTAAATTAGTTTTTTGTCAAATAAAATTATGTTCACATATTTAAAAGACGTATATATTATTAACACTAATCTTACACAATTCTTTTTTCCTAATCTACATTTTTTTTTTCATACGCACACAAATATGTATACTATTGTGAATTCCAGTTTTAGTTTTAATAAAAGACTAAGTTTAAGATTCTTACTAAGCTTAAAGGGTTTATATATAACTAAAAAATAATGATAAATGAGAGTGTATATATGTATATATATATTACTCGTATTTAGGATGAATATCTCACTTATTTATCAGCTTCAACAAGCTCTCCCTATTTGGATCAATTTAAATAAGCCAGCAAAATTATTAAATAAGATTTTGTTCTAAGGTTATAATATTATTAACTTAGTAATTTTTTAAAATATTTCCTTTTATTTTTTGTTTTTTTTTTGTTTTTTTTTTGTTTTTTTTTTGATTAATAATATCCCTATAGTGAAATAATTTCCTTATATATAACGACCTTTTTCTGTGCTTTATTTTCTTAAAATTTAATTTCAGTTAATTTAGTTATTATGAATTTGTATTTTTAATTATTTTCTCTTTTTACATATAACTGTATTCGTATTATTATAGCAATTATTTATTTTATAAATAGTGTATATGTTTTTTTTTTTTTGAAAATTTCGAAAATTTTGAAAAATTTGAAAAATTTGAAAAATATATTTGTATGCTACAATAATAAGAAATATTGTAATCCCACGTTTTCAATTATAAATTGGCCAGCATTTATTTGGCTATATAATACACTTTCGTATTAATCAGATCATTATATTTATTTATGTATAATTTATATATTTATTTTTTTTGTATTTTATGTTTTATTATATAAAGAAATCGAAAATTGTGTAAAAAACGGATATATATACATGCGCATATATAATATACATGATAAAAATGACGATAGTTAAGGTAACTGTCAAATGGAAAACGAATATTTATAATGATCTTGAGCTCAATATAAATGAGCCAGTAGCATTGTTTAAAGAGCAGTTATGGTAATTCAATAAAAAAAATATACTAAAATAATGTACATATACATTTTGTTATTTTCTCTTATTCTATATAGACCGAACAAATAGACATTCTTAAAGTGCCTATTTAAATAATGTGTATATAATTAATTTATTATTTATTTATTCCTTAAATTTTTGTCTTATAAAATATATTTTTGTATATGAAAAAATTTTCTAAATCTTTTTTCGTCTATGTGTACATAACCTATTAAGGTAGCGCAAGAGATGGTGGTAATATTATTTGTTTTTATTATATTTCAAAAAAATGCATAAAAAAAATAAAAATATCACCATCTCTTGCCGCTATTCCATGAATCGCAAATTATTAAATATTAGATTAAGATGTACTTATTTATATGTCTACTGCCAATATATGTTTATATGTTTATTTTTCTAAAATTTTCTAAATTTTTCTAAATTTTTCTACATTTTTGGTCTGTTGCTTATAGGAAATTAACTGCCGTACCACCAGAAAAACAAAAACTAATGTACAAAGGATTAATAAAAGATGATACCAATTTGCAAACATTAAATATAAAAAATAATGACAAAATAATGTTAGTAGGATCATCAGAATCATTGGCTGAAAAACCTGATAAAATTACATTTTTAGAAGATTTATCAAAAGAAGATAAAGAAAAATTAAATCAAAATAAAAATATTATTTTTGAAGATCAAGGTATAGTAAATTTAGGAAATACTTGTTATTTTAATGCAGTTTTGCAATTTTTGACTTCTTTTAATGATTTAGGAGAATTCCTAAGTAATATAAAAAAAACACAAAATATTGGGTTCAGATCAAATAAAGATATTTTATTCGATTCTTATATACATTTTTCTAAAACTTTTGGAAAATCATCTGAGCCTTATGTTCCATTAGAATTATTAAAAGCCTTTAGAGATGTTTTCCCAAAATTTAAAACTATTAATGTAAGAACAAAACAATATGCACAACAAGATGCAGAAGAATGCATGAATGCGATTCTAACATCATTAAATGATCATACAGAATCAAAAATTATTGATAAACTTTTCTCATTTAAAATAATTGGAAAAATTAAATGTGTAGAACAAGAAGAAACACAAAAAAAAGAAAACTCGCAAAAAAAAGAAAATTCGCAAGAAAAAGAACAATTTGAATTAACAGAAGAAAAACATAATAAACTAATTTGTTATATGGGAACACAAAGTACCCCAGTAAATAATCTTCATGAAGGTATTAGATTATCATTAATAGAAAAAATTAAAAAAAAAAAAAATGAAAATGATAAAGAAGATACATTATATGAAAAAAAATCAGAAATAGATTCATTACCTCCTTATTTAATTATACATTTTTTACGATTTGAATCAAAACGAATTGTAGATACAAGTAATACAGTTTCTGTTGTTACTGCCAAAATATGTAGAAAAGTTTCCTTTCCAGAAAATTTTGATATATATGATTTTTGTTCTGATAATGTAAAAGCTGATTTAAAAATTGCTAGAAATATTACAATGAATCGAAAAGATATTAAAACATCTATTATTCAAGAAAACACAAATGAAGACAATAAATCTTCTGACAATTTGATTAACCAAGATGATAAAAAAATAGAATTTGTTGAAATTCCAAATGGAGAATATGAACTAATTTCAGTTATTACACATAAAGGAAGAAATGAAGAAAGTGGTCATTATATTGCATGGAAAAAAATGAGAAATTGTATAAATAAAGATTCAGAATATGATAATAATGGTCCTAGAACTAAAAAAAATAAAAGTAATAATGAACCAACATGGTTTAAAATGGATGATGATAAAGTGAGTCTTCACAATTTTTCTTCTCTTGATTTATTTGGAGGATGCAGTGATTATAACACCGCTGTTTTGTTATTATACAAAAGGAAAACACTATCTTGTACTCAAGATGAAATAAACAAATATTCTACGTGATTGTTTTTTATGTGCACACACCCATGCATAAACCCATGCATAAACCCAGCATAAACCCAGCATAAACCCATGCATACACCCATGCATAAACCCATGCATACATATGTGTGGCCTTATTAGTCGAATTTGATCTATCCTAATTTTAATACATGCATATTTAAATTTCCCGAAATAATCTAATAAATGATAATCTAATTTACATTACCAAAAAAACATGTGCATATATATACATATAAATATAATAATATTTTTGATTACTTAATAATAAATTATAACGAAATGGTAGAAACAATATAAATATATTGCTTTATATAATGCCCAAATTAGTTTTATTAAATATGTCTGGAAATTTTTAAATTTAGAAATTTCAAATTTATTTTTCTTATGTTAATATATTGCCGTGTTGGTACCTTTTATATTTTATCTTATGTGTATATATATGGTGGTTTAAAAATTATAATTAAAAAGACGTTTATTCTTTAAATATGTTATTTGAGGAAATCTATCTATGTAGAAAAATTAGCGCAAAATTTAATTGGCAATATTCGGATACACCAAATATGTCAAACTGTGTCAAATGTCAAACTGTGTCAAATGTCAAACTGTGTCGAAATATATTGCATAACCTTATTTTTGCACTCATTCAAATAAAATTTAAAATTTGGAAAAAATTATATATGCTTAAACCATATGCAATTAAGCGCCCGTTTTTAGTTTCAAAAGATTTAACACCTGCAGTCCCTTTTGTCAGTTATTTTTTCCAGCTATTTTTCCCAACTATTATCAACTATTTTTCCAGCTATTTTTCCAACTATTTTTCCCAACTATTATCAACTATTTTTTCCAACTATTTTTCCCAACTATTATCAACTATTTTTCCAATTCCCTTTCTTATTATAAAAATTCGCAGTTTTTCCCATCTCTTCATAATGTTTGAATGTTGGAAAAATTAAAAAATAAAATTAGAAGAGCCAATTTTGCAATTATATGTAAACGCAATTATACGATTTAAAAATGTTCCACATTAAATAAGAAAAAAAAAATAGTAACAAATAAAGCGTGAAAATTTGCATAAAGCAATTTTATTAAGGTGCTTATTTATATTAATTTTAGGTGGTTTTATATATATAATATATATTTATTAATTTTTTATGCATATATATATGACGGTCAAAATAAATAACGAATCCACCAAAATGCGTAGTAAAACAAACACAGCTATTTACACAATAATTTTGGAAATATTTAATAAAAAAATCACAAATAAATAAATTCAATAATATTTAAACGACGTATTATTTTTTTTCATGTATTAATTATATATATCTCTAATACGTCATTTGGTAGAATATTATAATATAATGAAAAGTCTCTTGAAATACCCGAAAATATTTAAATCAAAAAGGTTAAAGATTGTTAAAAAAAAAAAAAAAAATAATATATTACATGTTTATATTACATGTTTATAGTACATGTTTATATTACATGTTTATATTACATGTTTATATTACATGTTTATATTACATGTTTATAGTACATGTTTATATTACATATTTTATAGTACATATTTTATAGTACATAGCATATTTATTTACACTTTTTCATGCTTATTTATTTTTTTGTTTGTTTGCTATCATTTCTTTACCCACACATAGATTATAATAAAATATATAAACATTTTTTTTTATTCAGAGACAATATATATAACAGCCTATAATTTGTTTAACCCCTTTTCCTAACATATTATAATTTCCGATTTTTTGTCCGTTATTTTTTATTATTTTTATTTTGTTTTAATATATATAAACAACTTATAGAATATGTCAATACCAAGAAGAATAATAAAGGAAACGCAAAACTTAGCAAATGAGCCACGTAAAAAAAAACAAAAAAAAACAAAAAAAAAATAAAGCAATGGAGCGCTTCTATGCCCCTTTATACATCCAAAATTTGCCTCACCCTTTTTACATACAATTTATACTATTATCTTACATATACTGATATTTTATTTTTCTATATATAGCCCCAGGTATTGTTGCTGCACCCGTTCCCGAAAATTATAGGCATTTTGATATTGTAATAAATGGACCAGAAGGAACCCCATATGAAGGTTTGTATAATAATGTTTATTATTTTGATTTAAAATTATAATATATACAAATATAAAATATTAATATTTTATTTCACCCCTTTTATTTCTATAGGTGGCTCCTATAAATTAGAACTTTTTTTACCTGAACAATATCCTATGGAACCACCAAAAGTTCGATTTTTAACAAAAATATATCACCCCAACATTGTAAGTTAAAAATAAAAATAAAAAAATGTATACAATTTAGGAAAACTTGATGTTTGCAGTTGTGTGTGTGTTTGATTCATTATTTATTAGTATATAATATATTATGTAAATGTGTTAATATTTATTAAAATGGTGCAGGATAAATTAGGAAGAATATGTTTAGATATATTAAAAGATAAATGGAGCCCAGCATTACAAATAAGAACCGTTTTGCTAAGTATACAAGCTTTATTATCATCACCTGAACCCGATGATCCATTAGATTCAAAGGTTGCAGATCATTTTAAACAAGATAAAAAAGATGCTGAAAATGTTGCAAGAGAATGGAATAGAATGTATGCCAATAGTGCCATATAAATTAATAAAATTTATTGCTAACATATTAATTATTAATTAAATTTTTTTTATAAAACTATACAAACATATGCTTACTTGTATATATATATATAAATGCGTAGCTATATGGTTATTTATATATTCAATAATATATATGTGAGGATATGTATACTTGTGTAATATACACTACATTATTTTTTATTTAAATTTTATTTAATTTATTATTTTTTACACCTATTATAAATTTACAAAAATATTTTTACATTATATATATTGCTTAAGAAAAAATGTGGGAAATATTTTTATTTTTTTTTTATACTCTTTATGTATAATTTTTTAAAGGAGAAAATGTAATACTTTTTATTCCATAACATATCAAAAAATTGGTATAATAATATAAATAATAATATATAATAATATATAATAATATAAATAATATATAGTCAAAATTAAAACCGCTCATTAGTAAAGGGTAATAAATATTTTCTCGAAATCATTTCATGTCTTAAATATATATCCCATTTCCATATTAAAAAAACATTAAAATAATGATAATACAAATCATTACGCATATAATAAATATATCCACTTTTCTTTATCTATTTTTTATGCTTATAATAATTCTTAAAAATATGTAGAGAGTTATTATTTTTTTTTTTTTTTTTTAATTCAAAATATTTAATAGCTAAAAATTAAGAAATAATAAACATTAATTATATAAATGTGTGTCCAAGGATTTAATAATTATATATTATTTTAAGACACTTTAAAATAAATTATGAATAAAAAAATACATAATATATATTTTTATTAATTTTTATTAATTTTTATTAATTTTTGCTAATTTTTACTAATTTTTGCTAATTTTTGCTAATTTTTACTAATTTTTTACCATTTCATACGCACCTGTGAATGCTTTTTTTGTATCATCTTAAATTATTTAAACAAGATAAAAAATATTACATATAATATGCGACATATTTTTAATACCTAATGTGTACCATATATTTACAAAAATATTTGACTTTTTAAGTATGAAATAATTTATTTTTCATATTTTTCATATAAAAAAAAAGCGATACATGATAATAATGTGGACATAATTCATATTTTTTCATATTAATATGCATATTGTTTTTTGCTCCTGAAAAATGTGAATTTTATTATTTTTTTAAATTGTTTTAAAAAATACTATGCATATAATAAAGTAGTAAACACATAAAGCTTTTTAGTTATTTTTTTTAAATAATTTTAAAGCTATAAAAAAAATATATAATATATAAAAAAAAATATACATATATATATAATACATATTTACACACAAAAACGATTAGCATACAATGCTAACATATACGCCCTCATTCTTTTTACATTTTTATTCCCACATTTGACACTACACCCAGCAGTAGTACAAACATATGGCTATTCATAGTACCTGTGTGTGTGTGTGTATCATTACTTCCCTTTTAATGAGATGACAAAGTGCTTAATATTATAATATCATCTTATAATACCACCTTTACTGTTTTATTACACATCATGTAATATAAGTTCAATATATATATTTTTCTTTTTTCTTTGCATGCATAATAACTCCCAATTGTAAGAAACCGCTTACAAGTGTACCAACAAATCGTTCATGTCAATTTCCCAATTATATAACTATTTATATTTTTATCGCATATTTATATATTTGGCAAAATGGAAAATCTAAGCATTCAAAAAAGTGTTTCTCCATCAAGGAGATCAGATTTTAGGGCTTATAACAATTCACTAATAAATTACACATTAATGGATTCATCTATTAATAATTCCTCAATTTTAGATAATTCTATGAGGTTAGATAAAGAAAATAAAGAAAAAAAGCTTCAAAAATTAAATGACAATATTATTAGTGAATATGAATCAGGAAGGCAAAGTGTTGTTTTTACACAACAAAAATATAAACAATTGTTAGATGGGTTCTTATTATTTGTACAAACAAATAAATATATACATCAAAAAATAACAGAATTAAGAGCTGATGCTACAGAAGAATATAATAAAATGGTAGATAAAAATATACCTAACATAATAATACATCAAAGATTAATATGTAATATTAATAATTTTCAAACTGGTAATGAACAATTTGAATTATTAGCTAAATGCTTAATAAAAGAACCATATTTAGCATTACCTGCTTATCAAGCTGCTATAAAAGAATTATGGAAATCTCAAGATAGTAAAATAGATATAGAATGCCCAAAAATTGGTATATCTGGATGGTTAGGTAGACATCATGTAACTCCAAGAGGATTGCAAAGTTCAATGATTAATAAATTAGTTGCAGTCGAAGGTGTAGTAAATAAATGTTCAACAGTTCAACCTAAATTAGTACAATCTGTTTATATTGGTGAAGCTGTACATGATATAAATGCAGATGTTAGAAGTGAAGAAAAAACTGTTCATTTAAGACCACATTATGATATAACTGATTTTGATAAAACAGCTAAAGATTCTGGAAGACCTCCAGCTTCAGATCCAGAAGGAAAAATTATGCATAGACATGAAATAGGTTTATGTAAATATAAAAATCATCAAAAATTTGTTATTCAAGAAACACCCGAAGATGCACCAACTGGTCAAATGCCAAGATGGGTAGAAGTCATAGTAGAAGATGATTTATGTGATATTGTAAAATGTGGAGATCGAGTTAGAGTATGGGGAGTTTATAGAGCTAGCTGTGGTCAAGCCAATAGTACTAATAGTGGTTTAGGTAGATCATTTTTAATAGCTAATAATGTTCTAGTTAAAAATAAAGAAACATATGATACTAATTTATTCATTTCTGAAGCCGATAAAAAAAATTTCCATGCATTTGCTAAAAAACAAAATACTATAGATATATTAGGTTATTCTTTTGCTCCTTCTATATGTGGTCAAGATATTGTAAAAAAAGGAATTGTATTAATGTTAGCTGGAGGAACAGAACGTGCATTACCTTCTCATCATATAAGAGGTGATATACATATCATGTTAGTAGGCGACCCAAGTTGTGGTAAATCACAATTATTACGTTATGTTATGAGTATTATGCCAGGTACTGTTTCAGCAACAGGTAGAGGCTCATCTGGTGTTGGTTTAACAGCAGCTATTGTTACAGATCAAGATACTGGTGAACGTGTTGTTGAAGGAGGTGCTATGGTTATGGGTGATAGAAGAGTTGTATGTATAGATGAATTTGATAAAATGCAACAAACTGATAGAGTAGCTATTCATGAAGTTATGGAACAACAAACAGTTACTGTTGCTAAGGCTGGTATACATACTACACTAAATGCTAGATGTACAGTTTTAGCAGCAGCTAACCCATTATATGGTTGTTGGAATGATTCACTTGATATGGGACAACAGTTACAATTTGAACCATCTTTACTTTCTCGTTTTGACCTAATATTCTTAGTTAGAGATAGTACTACAGAACAAGATGATGAACGAATTGCAGAATCTGTTTTAAGAAATGTTACAGAAAAAGCTAAACCAATTTTAAATGAAAATAGAAATAGCCAAAAAAATTTTGTTATACAAGCAGATAGCTATGATATTAATCAGAAGGCTCAACATATTAGTATATATAATGATAGAGAAGTAAATAATAATAATAATAATGATACTAATAATGCACAAGATAATGAAGAATTTGAAACACCTATATTTGCAAACAGAGATGAAATGATTTATTATGATAAAAATGGTATAGAACATGAAATATTAACAGTCCCTTTTTTTAAAAAATATTTACATTATGTTAAAAATGTATTTTATAATGAAAAACAAAGAACTGATGGATGGAAACCATATCCTGAAGTTAGTGATGAAGCATGTGAAGTTATTACTGAATTATATGCTGATTTAAGAGAAAAAGCTGCTAAATATTCACATAACAAAATTATACAAGGTGTTACACCAAGAACTTTAGAAGCTATTATTCGTATAGCTTCTTCTCATGCTAAATTAAAACTAAATAGATATGTAACAAGCGTAGATGTTAATTATGCAAAAAAATTATTAATGTATACTTTATTTGGTGAAGAAATTGTAGAATCAGAAGATGAATCAGAAGATGATGAAGAGGAGGATTATGACGATGATGATGATGATGATGAGGAATACCTTCACAAACCACAAAATAAAAAAAATAAAACCAAATCAAAAAAAAGAACTGCTGAAAAACAAACTACTAGTAGAAAAAAAAAGAAAACAAGTAAATCGGCAGATAACCAGGATAATGACAATCCAATGCTAGATGACCAACAACCTCCTAGTGCTAAAGCTACCCCACTTGATGTTAAGGAGATAGAGAGATTGATCGTCGAAAATGTCACTCTCAATGACCCCGGAGATGGATTGCGTGATGAGGCCCTCCTCGATTTGGTACTGCTTGCTCATTTGGAACGTCTAATTTTTTCGCTTTACTTCGCTAATTTTTTCGCTTTATTTTTCCGCTTTACTTCGCTAATTTTTTCGCTTCTCTCATTTTCCACTTCGTTAATTTCCCACTCCCCTCAGATCATCTTGGGCAACAAAGATAAAATGCCCCAACTAGCCAAGCTGGATATCTCGACCCTTCGCAAAATTATTAACTCCTTGAACGAAATGGACGGTGCACCAATTTATTATGTCAAAAAGGACAAAATTGTCTATAAATGCTGATTTATCGAATTATTTTTCATTTTTTTCGTTTTATTTTTTCATTCGCCATTTTTACCATTTTTATTTAATTTTTTTAAATCGATATATATTGGTCGAATTGGTCTAATTGGCCTAAATTGCCCATCAAATACCACACGCAAATATATGCGTTTTCTTTTTTTTAATTGTAAAATGTGGAGATCTTTTTTTATTTTTAAAATATATAGATTAATTTATTTTTTACTCAAACAAGTGTTTCACTTTAAATTTTTCAAAAAAAAAAATTCATATTTAAAATGCACATTATCAAAATAATAATATACGCATATACATACACATATACGTGTACGTATATTTTAAAAATGTATTTGATATATTTATTAGGAAATATTAATATTTTGAGCCATATCACATTAATTTGTTTGCCTTAAAATAATTTTTTAAATGCATTATAGAATACCCTGTTATTATTATTAAAATAATAATTTCTATAATGTAACAATAGATCATACTTTTGTGAACATTTTTGTTATGTTCATGCATATTGTCCGCCTAAAAAAAAAAAAATAAAAAATAAAAAGTAAAAAAATAAAAAATAAAAAATAAAAAAATTACATGACAACACTACACACACATACATATACATCCATACACATGTTCAAACGTTTGTACTAAATATAAAGGAGCGAATCTTACTATAACTTTTTGATGGGCATGGTGTGTTTTCATAGAATTAAATTTTTTTTTTAAATTTTTTAAAGTATTTAATGTTTCACTTATTTCTGATTTTTTTGCAGTATCATTCATATCAATATCTATCCCACCAACCTCAATTGAAAGATTCCATTTTATAGAGCTGTCTTTAAACCAGTTATTTGAAGGGCATAAAATACAAATATAATGTAACCCACTTGATTTTGTCATATAAGATATTTTGCCTATATAATATTTTGAAAAATATATAATAAACATTTATAGACACTGAAAGGGGTCACATAACTATATCATAAATAGTGACAACATTTTTAAATAATCTCAATTTTTTTTTATTTTTTTTTGTTTTTTTTTATTTTTTTTTATTTTTTTATTTTTTAGGAAATTATAAATTACCTTTACTCATTTGTGATGTATCATGAGTATACAAAACAAGCCCATTTTTATCTTTCACATTAATTAAGCATTTGAGTTCTGTTTTATTTTTCAGAAAAAAAAAAAAATAAAAAAAATAAAGTGCATTTATATAAATATCTACATAAATATTTAAACACACATTATAAAAAAATGTTATTAACCTTTAGTTCCATAATTGTCATAGGATGCTACTATAATAACACTTTTTGAAACATTCTCAACAAAGCATTTTTCAGCACCTTCTTTTACATAAAAATATGCGGCCTGGACATATAAATAATTTAAATATATTATAAATAATAAATATCTAATCAATATTATTCCTTTCATAATTTAAAAGATTATATCAATTAAATATGGCATTTTTATTTGCTTAATCTCGATTAGTACTTTATTTTGCTAACTTTGATTTAAAATATATATTTTATTTACTAAAAAAAATAGTAATCACAACTTAGCTTTCATAATAAAAATAATTATCGCTTTATTATCGCTTTATTATCGCTTTGTTATCGCTTTGTTATCGCTTTATTATCGCTTTATTATTAATTTATTACTGCTTTATTATAGATATTTTAGGAAAATCTTAACCCTGAACAAAATTAATAATTTTTTTTTAGCACACTCTTATTTTATATTCAAACGATATTTCTTATAAGTCTTAAATTCATAGGTCAACTTGGGTCTTATGCGTAATTTATTATAAATTTCTTTACTATATATTTTTTTTTTTTTATTCTCCTAAAAATAAAAGAGAAAAAATTCCTAAACTTCGGTTAAGCTTGAATTCCAAATTCAATAAAAAGTTTATTACAACAACTTATTTATAAAATATAAATAAACTATATTAATACCTTAAAAAATATAAATATATATTTCGTAAAAAAATTATATAAATTGAAGGTAATATCGTACGGAATCGAACTGAAAAAAAAAAAAAAAAAAATAAAAAATAAAAAATAAAAAATAAAAAATAGTAGTAGTATAATAGTGATACAAATAGTGGTATGAAAAATGCCAATGCAATAGCCGGGCCGCCCTGTTACAATTTCCATGTTTTACATATAGTTATATATTTTTTCACCCGTTTTTATATGTGGAAAATATAATAATAATAATAAAGGGAAAAGTGGAAACATATTTAAAAAGTAAAAAAAAAAATAAGGAATGAATAAAAATACCATTAAAAATATGGCAAAATAAAACCATTTTTAAAACATAAATTTATATGCCTATATTTAAAGGATCCTTAGTATATTTGAAAAATTACAATCTTATGAGGCATGTTAATCGATATAATTATAATATACACAAAAAGGAATATAAGAAAAGATACACCACACCATATACTAATGATAAAGACGCAAAACAAAGCGTGGAAAAAAAATATATACCGAAATTAAAATTTTTCACACTAAAAAAACAGAAGCACGAAATTTGTCATAAAAGCACGAAATTTGTCATAAAAGCACGAAATTTGTCATAAAAGCACAAAATTGCATCGTAAAGGAAACATAGTTGCATCGTAGAGGAAACATAGTTGCATCGTAAAAACTGCGCCAAAGATGGAGTTTAAAAAATATTGCCCATTTGAATATCCAAAGGAAAGAGATATTAATGGAATCGATGATATTCTAGAGTCAAAAGATAATTTAAGAAAATTGAAAAATAAAGTTTTAAATAATTTAAATCTAGATAATATATATTACGATTATCATAACAAAATAAAACATAAAGAATGTTTGCTAAATAATAATGATGATCCAAATAACAATAAAAAATGGTATTTATATTTCCAACCCTTAAATAATATATCTATAGAACAATATTGGAAATATGATAAAGTTACAATAAAAGATATTTTAAGTTCAAACATTAATACAAACAATAGTAATGATTTACATGATCAATTAAAAAAAAATAAAAAATATCTTAAATATATTTCTAAATCTATTTTAAAAGGAAACCCTCATGAATCATTAATAAAAAATACTTTTAAATATTCAGATAATTATATAAACAATTCAGATAAATATACTACAAGTTCTATTAACAATAATATGGCTCCTTCTTTGTTAAGTCTAAATACTAAAGCAATTAAAAATTCACAAAGTTTATTAAATTGGAAATTAAAATATTCAAATAAATTTTCAAAATCTTATGATCATAGTAATATTGAAGATCCAGATAAAGCTTCCATAACTTTAGGATCAACTAGTTTATCTATTACGAAAAAAAACATTGAAGATGAAAATAATAGTAAAACAGGTAATAGTGATGTACACTCAACCCAATATAAAATGAAATAAAAAAAAAAAAAAAAAAAAGACAATAATCAATACAACCCTATACATATATAAATCTATTACTCATTTTGGTTGAAATATATACAAAAAATATTTTTAATGTTTTTTCTTTATCAAAATTAAGAACGTTGTATTTATTCGTTCTTTGTTTTTTTTTTTGTTTTTGTTTTTTACGAGTTTAAATGGAAACATGTGTGCATTTCTGAATATGCTACTGTCCCCTTCCAAATAGTTTTCATTCATTTATATTTATTATATTCATTTATATTTTATTATATTCATTTATATTTTATATTTCTCTAAAACTTCATTCAAAAGGAAAACCTATCTTTCCTATTTAAATAATTCATTACTTTTAAAATGAAAACCAACTAGCGTTTTCCCCTTTCCCACTTTATGTTCCTTATATGGTTCGTATAATAGTTAACACATTGTTTACTTCCAAATATTTAATACACACACATGCATATATATATATTTGCGATCCATATAATTTATGCATTATATAAGGTCATAAATAAAATTCGAGTAGCTAATATATTTTCCTATGTAACTATATTTGGCATACATATAAATTATAATAGCTATTTATTTTATTACTCCCATTATATAATTATTCCTTCGATTAATAGTATATATTTTATATTTTTTATATTTTTTATATATTTTATATATTTTATTTATTTTCTTAATATGTACCTAAATCGAATTGGACTATTATTTTTTTTTTTTTTTACCTAGTATACTCATATGCATAATTATAAGCTAATTACATTTTTTTTTTTTTCACTAGCATTTTTTATTTCGACCAAATTTTGGCTTTAAAAAAATAACCTATGATTTATACCATTTTTTATAATCCAACAAATAAATGAAATAAATAATATTAATGTAAAAAAAAAAATAAATTTTACTGATAAATTTTTATAACCCCATTATTGATCAAATAAATTCCGAATTAGTATAATTTACAGAGTGGAGAAAAATAAAATGAAATAAAATGAAATAAAAATATTTTTTTTAATTCAGTTTCTACTCTATTCAACAGTTTTTTCCATCACAACATGCTATAAAGCCAACAAAAATCATTATGTTGTGATAATAAATATATTATCATATCCACACACAAAAACAAACAACATAAAACACACAAAATAATACCCGTATCATGCTAAGATCCATTTACGTAATTTTTGTGGAATGTTTTATTGCTCTATTAGTTATTTATATTGTCAAGTTTGAGCAGGTCAAATGCCAAAAGGATATTCTTCCCTTTGATAAAATATTTCCAAAAATAGCTAGCTACTCAAAAAAAAAAAAAAATTATTTTTTTATACCAAACAGCCATTCATTAAAAAAAAACAATTTACTTAAAAAAAACAATTTATTTAAAAAAAACACGATTTTAGCATTTCGAAAAATAAACAATACCTCTATAATAATAAATAATAACACTGTCGATTTTTTTAAGAATAATAATAATTCCCCACAATTTTTTAACCTAAATCAATTTCGCCTTTTCAATAATACCTCACAAAATGATGAAAAAGAAGAGAACCAAGAGTGTTTAAATTCGGGTTTAGATCATATTTCCAAAAAAAAACAAAATGATGTAAATTTGGAAAACCGACAAAAGTGGAAAAAACACTTGGAAGATAAACGACGAAAAGAAATTTTAAAACATATAAACAACCTGACCAAAGGAAAATCAAACGCCAATGGAAAAAATAAAAAAAAACACATCATAAACAAAAGGAATACTAAACAAGCTAGTTACCCTATTCAAAATGATGCACACATAGAAAAAGAAAATACAAGTCACGAAGATGTTGAGGAAGGAGAAGAGAATTATTATGAAGATGAAGATGAAGATGACGACGAAGATGACGATGAAGATGAAGACGAAAATGAAAATGATTATTATGACGATGAAGATGAAGACGATTATTATGATGACGAAGAAGATGATTTTTTCAATCCTGATAAACCAAATGAAGTTAATAATACAAAAGATGGTAAAGGGGGAGAAGAAAACCAATGTGATAAACCACACGAATATAATATTCATTCAAATTATACTAACTCACCAATAAATAATAATATTAATAATGCATTTATGACAAAAAAAAAAAATGACTTTCCATTATTTTTTCCAACAAATAATAAGCATTTTGAAAAAACTAATAATAAATATTTTGATAAAATATGCAGTATAGCACCAAATGAACTTATAAACTTATTTTTTGAAAATGCACCAGAAAGGGTTAAAGAAGCTGTAAAAAATATTATATTTAATATTATTGGAAATATTCAAAAATATGCATTAGATATATCTGTTCTAGTTACTTATGATAAAATATATAATTTCCTTTTACAAATTCTTCTAACTGGTTATATGTTAAAAAATGCTGATTACAGATTAAGTCTAAATGAATCCCTTTATGACCAAAATAGCCAAAAAGAAAATTTAAACTTAAAAAAATATTTTAATACTATTTTTTCTGATAATTTTAACCAATCTGGAGAGGTGTTAAATTCAGACCAATTAATCAACACACAATCTGATAATATTACAAATTATGATGAAGAAAAAAAAGACGAAAATAATTCACAGGATGAAAACAGTTCACAAGATGAAAATAATACCATACATATCCCCGTATATGAACAAAATATAAATACACATGAACATAATAATTCAAAAATTCAGCATAATACAAAAACAGATATTGGAGAAGAGTTTTATACAAAATTCAAACAAGCCACTAATGAAGACTTACCAATAATTAATACGAAAAATTATATTATTTTTTTAAAAAAAAAAATTAATTCTTTAGAAAATCAATTAAAAACATTAAAAGAAAATAAAACATTTCAAAATGATGACTTACTTTCATATATCAAATCTCTGACTGATATCCAATTGCGTTCACTAACTGACAATATAGGAGCCGTTGTTTTAGATGCGACAAAAAAAATTGTAGAATTAGTTATACAAGGTATGACGTTAAATGTTAATAAAAATTTACCGAATGAACTCATATATGCTAGTGGATCAGTATTAACGTACATTTGCTTTTGGCAATTGATTGTTGGCTATACATTCAGAGAGATGGAAATAAGAGACGAACTTGCAGATTATTTTAACACCCATTAGTTTGCTGCCCCAAAATAATACTACTCAACTTTTATCGTATAAAAACATATTATACTCTCTACTTACCAACCATTTCAGTGCTATAATAATTATTTCTTTATTTTTTTCTCATTTCTTTGTTTTTATTTTTTTTGGATATTTCAAATTTACTCATTATAAATGCACACAATTTAGTCATATATTTTTAAGGATTAAACAATGTGCAAAACAAAAAATATTTGCAATCGTTACATATGCGAAACTTGCAATTTTTCGGTGTCTATTTTTGTTTATAAAGTAACATGCTTTATTTAGTAATGTCTTTAAATCTTTATTTTATTGCATAGTTTGTTTTCTATTCATTTTTAATCGATTTTTTTAATCGAATTTTTTAACATTTTTTTTCTTATCTAATTATTTTTAAGACAATCATTTATAAACAATACACTCCCCATATAATTACAATGAAATAACTTTTATTCGCTGCCATATTCGCTGATATATTCGCTGATATATTCGCTGACATATTCGCTGATAAAATTTTATTCATTTACCATTTTAATTAAACAACCACAAGAACAAATATTATTTACTATTGTAAGTTATAATAATAAAAATATTTCATAAAATTAATGTAATAGTTTTTTAAAAATAAAAAGCAATATGTATCACATATTATTCAAATAAAGTGAAAGAAACATGAAATACATATATGTGTAACTATTGCTTTTTTTAATTATTTCTTTAACATATCATACACATTGTAATTATCGCTAGCTCCATTTAATTAAGGATATCTTTTTCAATCGTAATATTTGTCTTACTATTTTTTATAGGTATTATTTGCCTCAAATTTTATACTCCATATTTTTATTATACTTAAATATTGTTCATCTGATTTTATTTTTTATACTTTTTTAATTTGTAACACTTTCATTAGTACTTAGATAAATTACTTAAAAGTTTCTTCTTTTTTTTAATCTGTTAATCTGAATTGTTAAATACATATTAATTTTTTCACATCCTAACATACATCCTTCTAATTTATTGAATAACTCTAAAAACTTTTCATTCTCAAATTGATAATAATAACTTTCCACAAAACTATAATTATCTTGCTTAATTGTTTTACTAACAATATGTTTTAGATTAACTAGCGCTTTACAATCAATAACAAAAGTAATAATAATATTAAAAAGTGTAGACTGAATAGTTTGAATTGTGTCTGCATGACTTATTGATTCATTAATATTATGTAATTCTTTTTTTACAAAAAAAAATTTATATTGAATTTCATAAAATGTTGTTATTAAATTATTTATTACGTCACAAAATAATCTATTTCTTCTTACAATCCATTCATCATTCACTGCAGCATCCATTGTGTCTCTAAAAATTTTATAAAAACAAACTAATTATTGCCAAATGTGTGCACATATACGTATAACTTATATATGTCTAACAAGCTATTTTTTGCGTGTTTAAAAAAAAACCGAAAAATGTAACTAGAATGTTATATAAGTGCAACAAATTTAGTGAAAATAAACCCTTTTTCCCTTATTCAATAAAAATTATACAACATAAAATTACAAAAATATATTTATTACTGTGTATAGAACAAAATTATTATGATTTTGTGAATACATAATATTTTTTATTTTCATTTTTCAAAAAAAAAAACATATGCTACCCCAAAGTAAATAGTATCAATGTTGCATAAACTCGAACCCAACGAAAGACAAATTACATGCAAATTAATTATGGAGCACCACGCACATATATTATATATATATATTATATATATATACTTATTTAATAAAATAAAACACTGAATTGCTACGATAAAATTAAAGCCAAAACCAATGATTATGATTAATAGGCTATTTCGTTATCTTATTTGGCAGGTTATTACCATTCATTCAGTTTTATAAGAATCTATCTACCCAAATTTATGATGTTATGAACAAATTATTAATTTAAAAAAAAATTATGCATATGTATATATATATATATATATATATATATATATATATACATACGTAAATACTTAAATGATGCAATTTCCTACCGGAAATCCCATATTTAAAACACAAAATATAGTATACAAATTTTTACACGCTTTATGAATAACTCAAGTATATATAATGAAAAAAAAGGTAAGGATACGAATTTCATTTAATTAAAAATTTAATAAATTAACATACAGAACTTTCATTCCAAGTAATTCATATGTTTATAATATTATGAACCAAAATAAAAAAAAAAAAAAAAAATAACATATGATACATACATATAGCTATTAAGAACAAAAATGATCGAATTAAATATGAACAGTTAATAACGACATATTCTAATTTATATTTTGTTTAAAACTGAACATATACACATCCAAAGAAGAGTAAAAAAAATTATTATTAAACAACATCAGTTTATAAAGGTGCTTAATTTGAAATTATTACCATGGTTAAAATTGTTGAATATTTAGTAATTAATAAATAATCGAATTGCACACATATTTTTTTTTATTTCATCTAGCTAAAATGAATAATAAAAAAAAAAAAAAATCTAGCTATTTTTACATATAAAGAATAGGGAAGTTTGTATTTGATACATGAAGAGATAAACTGCTATATAATGTCTTAAAATTTTTAATAATTACAATTTTATTTATATAAAGAGATGAAAAATATTCATAAATAAATGAATAAAATTATATAGAAAATTATATACTCAAATTTTATACTTAAAACTTTTCTTCATTTATGTTAAATATATGTAATATGTTTTTTGGAATTGTATAAAAAATCATACATTTTTTTGCTTAGTTAAAGCCAAAAAATTAAAGCTTTATTTTTATACTATTTTTATTTTTTGAAAAAATATTGAAAATTAAAAAAATTTAAACATAAAACACGAAAAAAATGAAACATTTATCTTTTCATTCTTTATTTATTATTTCACATGTGACCGAATGTTATTACTTTACAACATAGTTAAATATGCACCACGGGAAAGCTAAAGTTGGTTAAATCGGATTTATCAACATATACACATAAAATAAAGCTAGCTATCTAATTCCTCCTTAAGCTTAATAATATCCTTTACTGGTATGGGCTCATAGGGAAAGTCCTTTAATTTTGGTATAAACAAATTCTGCAATGATGTCATCAAATAATCGATTGAGTTGTCTGACAATTTTAAATTTGAATTTTCCTTGGGTAATAAACTTAAAAAATCATTTATAATATTTGGCATTGCAAAATACTCTCTTTTTAAAAGTAATTTTGTATCTTCATATTTTTGTCCCTTATTTAATTTACTCATAAAATATTTATTTTCATTAACTCTTGTGTTTCTATTATTCACATTTGTTCCCCCACCTTTTTCCCCTTCTTCTAAATGCTTGATATTTTCAAAAGGCTTATATATAGACATCATTTTTAAATCTGGCCTACTTATATAATTAACTGGATTATTCCCTTCCATATTTTTCGATAATTCTCCGGTCCCATCGGCAACATTATCGTTATTATTATTATTATTATTGCTATTATTATTATTGTTACTTTTTTTCTTCTTTTTTTTTGTATAATACTCCGCGTCCAAAAAGTTAAACGAGTCATATGTAGCGTTCACTTGGTTATTTTTATTATATAAATTTTTTTTTTTTTTAGAGTTTAGACAATGTTCTTTCCCATTTGAGCTAGCCATATTAGCTTCATTTTTAATCACTCTTCGGTATTTTCCAATATTTTTATATAAACCTGTTCTTGTTGCATTTTCATCACCATAATTTGAATAATCTTTATATGCTTGTTGATCAACACTGAATGGTGTATTACCTTCCTTATCATCGTATTTATCTTTATTATTTTTTTTTTTTTTTTTTTTTTTCTCATTTCTAAGATTATTAAAAGGTGACATCGATAAAACGTTAATACTATTTCCTGGATGGAAAAAAAAGAAGGTATCCTTAAAGGAGGTACCAGCAAATAACTGAGAATTAATTAAGTTTATTTTATATGATATATTATCAATATCATTTTTTTTTAAATTTTCCAAATATCCTTTACAAAGTATATCAGTAATAGAATTATCTTCTAACATCATAATTTCGTTTTGTTTCGAAATATTTCCAAAATTTAAAAGAATATTTTTATTTTCATCAAAATTATAACCTGACTCATACATTAATTTAGTCTCATACACTTTATTTATGTGTTGAATATCCCCGTATAATATTTCCAACTGTGTTAATAAATTCCAAATTTTTTCACATGATTTATTTTTTTTTTTTAATAATTTTAAATACCGTGATTCAAATTGATTAAACTCATTTTGAGTCATTTTTGTTTTTACATCTTTTTTATTACCACTGCTATCAACACCAAATGGAGTAACAGAATCTATGTTACTATTCTCACCATATTTTTTATCATATTCTTTATAAAAATCAGAATATATATTATGAACATATTTATACACTAAACATCGAATTTTATCAATACTACCTTTTTCTAAAAGAAAATTTATATAATATAAAATAAATTTTTTTTTTTTATAATATTTTTCATATCCTTCATTCATAATATATGTAGCTCTTTTTTCATTATTTAATAATCTTCTTTCCATATTTGCACAATAATAATACATATATTGTGAACATTTTTTTTCACTTAAAATAATTCCAACATAATATCTCCAAATTGTATCATCATAATTTCTTTTAATAAAATTTAAAAAATGTGTATAAACAAAATCTCGTTTTTTATTCTTATCTATATTTATATAATTTACGAAATAATTTTTTCTTTCATCTATTTTTTCATAATCTGATTGATTAAATCTTTTTTTTATATATTCATCAACCATAAATGATATTTCATTTATTTTTATATTATCATTATTTTCTTCTATATTTTCAATTTCCGAATCGATCTGTTTTGTTTTTTTTAATTGTTGTTCTTCTTCGGATAATTCCTTTTTAGCAACCTTTTCACCATTATTACACAAAATAGAATTTGTGTCTTTTTGGCTGTTTAATTTTCTTTTTCTTTTTTTCTGTCTTTTACACTTTATATAAGAATATGGTAAATTTTTAAATACCTTTTTTGAATATAAATGATTTAAAGAAAATTTTTTTTTTTTTTTCGTAATATCATTAATCATTAGTTGATATATAAAATGTGCTTGATTAATTAATGAATTTTTTTCAAAAAAATATGCAAAATTTAGTTTTAATAATTCATCAAAAGGAAGATAAATTTCAATTGCTTCTCTCATAATTCTAATAGCATAATCATATTTTTTATTTAATAATAAAAATTGAAAATAAGAAAACCAAAGATCACTATTAAATTGTAAATGTATTAAAGCTTGTTCATAAACATACATAATTCTTTTACGTACTAATGATAGCTTTAATTTAAGAGGGTTTTTTTTTTCAAAATTTATAATTTTCATCCATTTTTTATATAATAAATTATTTTCCATTTTACATTTTATATTATTAATTGGTATTATAACAAGTTTAGATTTTTTGAAATTATATAATTCTTTATATAACATACACAATTCTTTATATGCATTTTTAGAATTTGTATATTGACTATTATATATAAATAAGGAACTATTAGTAAAATTCAAACTTGTTGTTTTTTCATAAGAACAAAAACCTTTCCATACTTTATCTAAATATTTAGTCGGATTGTTTAACCAGCTTAAATAATATTTTTTTAATTTATCTTCACTTGTATAATGATCTATATATTTTATATTTCCACTTTTATTCGGTATATAAGATTTATATATTTTTTGCTCTTGTTCAGATGGTATTAATATTTTATTTTCATTTTTCTTTTTATTATTATTTATATTTTTAAATGGGTCATATAATAAATTTTGTATATCATTATTTAATAATAAATTAGTATTATATATTTTTATTAATATATATAATAATTCAACCCAAATATAACCAGATTTTATATCTGTTCCTACATATTTTAAAGCTTCAAATAAAAAACTGATATATTCATGAATAGATGATGTATGATATGTAAAATATAAAAAGGATGTAAATAATTTCAAATCAAATATATTTGAATTTATACATTTACGATATATATTATATGCTTCTTTATATTTTTTTTTTTTTATTTTTAATTCTGCATATTTTGTCCAATAATTAACACATCTAGGAAAAATAAGTAAAAATAATTCATAAGATTCTTCTCTATCATATATTTCCAAAAAGCTATTCCATCTATTTATATGTAATGGGTTTTCTTTTAAAAAATTTAATTCTTTTTTATATTCTATTCGTTCTTGTTCATCTTTCCATTCTTCTTCCTCATTCTCATCATTTGGATTTTTAACTAAGCTACTGTTCAAATCATTATTATCTATTTCATCTTCTTTACAATTATTATTTTCCATAAAATTATTAACATATTCATGAGAATCAAAATTTTTAAAAATTAATTTAATTCTATCTTCAACTTTTAAATGTGTTTCGAAAAGTTCTTTAGCAGTTATTAGCCCATCAATTTCTTCATCTCCTTGTACTAAATCATTTTGTATTCCTATTTTTATCATGTTTAACACATTTTTTTTTTTTTTTAAATTAATAAAATGCCATATTGAATTATTCTTTATGCGAACTGCGCAGAAAATTACCAATCACTACTTGATAAAATTCGTAAAGCGATTACTAAAAAATTATAAAATAAAGAAATATATAAATAGCCAAAATGAAAAAAAAAAAAAAAAAAAAAAAAAAAGCGAAATGGTGAGTTTATTGAAAAAAAGAAATTCATCACTCTTTTTTATAACATTTGTAATGAATATTTGCAATGCAATATTTGTAATGCAATATTTGTAATACATTATTTTTTATTGTAACATTTTTATTCGTAAAAAGAAAAAATTATTCAAAGGCAATTGTACATCCTACACTTATCCTATGCATATAATATTTTTTTTAAAAAATGAAAAAAAGTTTCCAAAAAAAAATAGTATAAACATAAACAAAATCCAATGTTGAATTAAAAATATAAATGGCAGATTACAACATATATGTACACATTATATTAAATGCTATTGTACATTTTCTTCCCATTTAAAATTTATTATACAATTATATACAAACTAAGAAATATTAAAATACATATAAATATTATGCCTTGATTATGCGCTTAAAAAATAATTTGTGTTATTTCCCTTTTATTATTTTTCCTAATTTACATTCCTTAAATTTTTAAAAAAACATAGCAAATATATTTTGTATAATAAAAGCAATAATTAATATAGTTCTTTCTTTTTATATTTTGGAAATTTTATGATATTTTTCAAAAACACAAACTTTAAAATAAAAAATCAATTATCATCCTATTGACTATATAAAGAAATTATTTATATTAACACTTAATGGAAAAAAATATAAATATTATCAAAAAAAAAAATCTAAGTAGAAATTCAACGCATATTAAATTATATAGTTGTTGTAGAATTAAATCAAATATAGCCAATATGATAATATATTAATTTAAGCGTTTAACTTAAGGGTTTTTTTTTCCCCCTTTTATATGTACATAACAGTATTTCAAATGTAATAAAACTGTGTGTAAATATATAATACCATTTTTTTGTACTTATAATTGTGAAATAAAAATGTAAAATATCACAAAAACAAAATGAGAAGATTTATAATATGCGATATATTTAAAGCAAGTCAATAGCAAAAAATAATAAAATAAAAAATAAAAAATAAAAAATAATAAAATAATAAAATAAACAATAATTTTTTTTATTATTTTTTTATTATTTTTTTATTATATTTTTTTATTATTTTTTTATTATTTTTTTATTATTTTTTTATTTTTTATTTTTTATTTTTTTTGGTTGGAAAAAATCATATGCAACCAAATAAATTTGGTACTGCGAATCCGTTCGAAGATTCTAAAGTATTAATTCATAAAAAGACTAATATTTTTAATAGCAGATCTTTGCATTTTATGGTGTTTGATAAGATTTTCCCGAAATTCTTTATTTTCATTTGTTACGGTATGTTCTTTTTTTATTATACATGGTATTCTGAATGGAAGGAAAATACCAATTTGTGGTTTAAAACGAAAAAACATTGTTTTAATACGTGGGTCAATTAAATCTAATCGTAAATATATTCGTCCTAACTTACAATCATTTAATAAATTATTTTGAATTTCTGTATCTTTAATAATATAATTAACACTTGCTAATGTATTAATAGAACTGATTCCATACATTATACCTGGTGATATAGTAATATCTGAACCTGCAATAGGATATGATTTCAGATTCGTAAATAATAAATCATTTATATATGTTATTTTTATATTTTTATTTTCTTTATTTGAATAATTTAAAAAAACTAATGATTCATCTTGTAAAAAAAAAGTATAATCATCATTATTTTGTCCAAAATCATTTTTATTTTGTCCAAAATCATCATTGTTTTGTCTTAAACCAAATTTATTATTTACATTATAGCAATAGTCATTTGGATTCAATTTTATTTCATTTGCTGGATAATAATATAATAACACTTTACTTATCAATGTTCCCATAAATATGTTATTATAGCTAAAATTAAAATTTATTATAATATTTAAGGTTAAAACATTATTTTCATCACTTAACGTATCATTATGTTTAGTCGAGTTTTTGTCAATAACTAATACTGCTCCTATGTTATTTGGTAAATAATAACTGTTATTTATTGAATTTATTATAGATGATTTTGATGATATATTATTACCTATTAAAAAACCTACACAAAATATTATTATACATACCCCTAATATACTTGCTATTTGTGTTAATATATAAAAAATAAATCTTTTAAATGGTGATACTGAATTTTGTCTATCTTTTTTTATAAAATATTTATTTAATTCTTCATTTGTATGTGGATATGTTTTTATAAATTCATGAATATCATCTATTTCTTTTACTATACGTTTATTTCTATATTTAAATGTGTTTCCAACTTGTTTATTATTCATATCTGACATTTCCATTTTTTACTCCTTTTTATTACAAATTAAAATAAATAATGTCATAAACAAAATATATGTCTATATATACTTAGTATGCACACCTTTCGTTAAAACCCATCAATTTAAATTTCTTCCTTATGTTTAGAAATATGTTAATGACATTCTCTTTTTCCCTTTCTTATCAGCCCAAGAACAAAAAATTTGTGTATATATCAAGATAATAATTATTTTTTATGCCATAATTATATTTTATGCCATAGTTATATTTTATGCCATAGTTATTTTTTATGCCATAATTATTTTTTACTAGCTATTATCAAGCATATCCATTTTACCCATGAAATATATCCATACATATATGTACTTTCATTACGTAAAATAATATATCACACATATATGGATATATAATTTTTTTTCATATATTAATAAATATATAATATAATTTTTTTCAAAATTTTATTCATTGTTCATTTTGTGCGTAAATATATATGGATAAGTAATTTTTCTTCCTTTTTATAAGAGAATATATTTTTCCTAAAATACGAAACGGAATACAACACTCTGCATATGTCGGGAATTATACGATAAAAAAAACGCATTTATTTTTTTAAAACATTTATAACACGATTCAAGGTCTCCTTATTTTACCATTTTCTAATTTTATAACATTTGCTAGTTTGATAACATTTGCTAGTTTGATAACATTTGCTAGTTTGATAACATTTGCTAATTTGATAACATTTGCTAGTTTGATAATATTTGCTAATTTTTTTTGCAATTTTTTTTGCAATTTTTATAGTCATATTGATATATTTTTCATACTTTTATTTCGTACATATTTATCTGGCGTTTTCGTATATTTTTATTTAATATTTATTATAATTTTTTTTGTTTTTTTCAAGTATCCCCCCCAAATTTGTTACATCCCCATTTTTTTATTTAACAAATAGTATATTATTTATGCACTAAATTTAGCATTGTCTCTGATTAGCCCCATTAATAAATTCACACTAAACATGTAAATGTACATATCAGGCATACAAAATAAATCCAGATTATATGGATAGAGTACATGCTAAAAATGAAAAAGAAAGTAACAAAAACTGATACAAAATAGTGTCAAAAAGTTGAGATATAAAATAGTGTCAAAAAATTGACAAAATCGGTGCCTAAAGCTGCGAACAAAATGAATGATATATATACATCGATCAAATGTAAGAGCCTAGTTTTTGACGTTGATTTTCACCCAAAATTAGATCTTATATGTACTGGCTTATTAGATGGAAATTTATTATTATATAAATTGAAAGAGGAAAAAAAAAAGTTTCAGAAAAAATGGAATATAGATAATCATGAAAAATCAGTTAGATTTGTGTCCTTTTCAAATAACGGGAAAAATATTTTGGCAGCATTCTCAGACAGCAAATGCTCCGTGTTTGATATTACTGGCGATATTTTATGGACAAATAAATGCCATAAACATCCTATATCCTCAATTTTATATACAGGACTAAATACATTTTTAACAGCAGATGAGTCAGGTATTATAAAGCATTGGGACATAAGAGACAAATCAAATAAACCTATCCATAAAATAAAAGAATTTGATGATACTATATCAAGTATGGTATTAGATAAAGAAGAAAATTCAGTCGTTGTTGCCTCTGGTGGATATTTAGGATTATTTGACATTTTAAATAAAAAAAGAATTCATTCTAATACCATATCACAAGAATATAAAGATGAGTTTTTATGTTGTAATTTTATTTCGAAAAATTCAAAAATTGTAAGTACAACAATGGGTGGAAATATAATTGTTTTTTCAAGAAACCCATGGGGGTGTGTAGAAGCAAAAATAAAAACAAATAAAAACATGATAAACACTTTTGTTAAAATAAATGACAATACAATTATATTCGGTACATCAGATGGTTTAATACAAACTGCTCATTTTAACCCAAATAAACTTGGTGATGTAATTGCAAGAAACAATACAGGTGACTCCATTGAAAAACTAGCGATTAATAATAAAAAAAATTTATTAGCAAGTATTTCTCATGATTATTCTATTGATTTTTACCAAATTAAAGTAAAAGATTCTCATATATCTAACTCCACCAAAAAAAAAAAAAAATCATTTTTTCGTGATTTGTAAATTAACCCATTTATCTTTTGGGGACATATACAACTTATTGTTAATGTCAAACATTCAGAAAAAAAATAAAAAAAAATAATAGAAAAAAATAATAAAACAAAATAATAAAAAAAAATAATAAAACAAATTAAAATACATTTCATTTAAATATATTGATAATTGGCTAGCTACTCTGCATTTAAGTACACACATATATATGTAGCTCTTCCACGCCTAATATACTAATGTAATACATTTTGTACCTATGCGCTATTATTTTCATATATTTTTAATTCGTTATTAAAACAGTAAAAACATAGGACAAAAAAATATATTTTTATTCTATTGTATTAGTACCATTTTTAAATATTTGCTGTTATTTTCTTTGTTGTGGCGAAATATATCATTGTGTACATAAAGGTGTTTCTCCACGATTTTTATATTATATATGCATATGGGTAAATATGTATTTTTTTTGTTCGTACCTTAATCTATATTTCATATATCGTATTTTCGCATCATTTGTTCATTACATACTTTTTAATCATAATTTTTATAAAATTTTGAAAAATATATAATATATAAAATTATGAACGTTCATATTAAAAGTTAAAATTTTTTAGCATTATACATAAGAAAAAAAAATTATTAAGTACAGAAATAATATAAAAAAATATTTACAAGTGTTTATTTACAAGTGTTTATTTCCAAGTGTTTATTCCCAAGTGTTTATTCCCAAGTGTTTATTCCCAATTGTTTATTTCCAATTGTTTATTTCCAATTGTTTATTTCCAATTGTTTAATGCTTATATATATAGGTTTATTATTATTATTATTCGTTTTTTTAATATATATATTAAGTGTATTATAATTAATTTTTTTTTTTTACAATTTATAGCTAATTTACAAAAAAAAAAAATATGAACAGTTAATGCAAGAGACGGAAAAAAACATTATACATATATCTATAAAATATAAATATAAATAAAAAGCAATGTTAGTGTAAAAATGATGTTAATTTTTTTTTATTGCTTGATTTAATAATGAAAAAAAATATTTTATTACGAAGATATCTATATATTTATGTACAGTCATAAAAAAAAAAAAAAAATAGCTAGCATTTTATTTCTGTAATTATGTATAAGATATAATATTATGTACATATAAATATATAGCATATTATATATATTTATATTTGTACTTTGTATATAATGTGTATACAAATATTCAGTACCTTAAAAGAAATAATTATATTATTTATAATTTAAAACAGATTGAGAATTTTAATATTATACATATACACATATTTTGAATTTAATGAAATAATTAAAAAATCACAAATTGTAATCGATTATTCAACAACAAAAGCAGCATATTCTGCATTTAAAAAATATTGAAATTTATAATTTATAAACAATTTTTATAATAATTTATTCCACATTATAACGATGTCTGTTTTATGATAAATTAATTCTTTATATTTTAGAAATGCAAACATTTTTAACATAATTAAGAAAATATATAAAGCAAATGATTTAATTACTACTGATTACGTTTAATTTTTATATTTGCAATATATATATCTATATTTCATTATATGCATGCTGTATTTTTTTTTTCGTGTATGGAAGCCAAGCTTTATATGAATCTCATAAAAGTTTAGCACTACTACAAAGGTGCCAAAATAATTGCAATAAAACTCCTAAAATTTAAAAACATATAATATATATATACATATGTAAAGATAATATATCGAAACCATGCATGTCAATACAAAGGATAAATCCTCACATCAGAAAGACATTGAAAATTTAACTAAAATAAAAGGAAATAATACATGTGCTGATTGTGGAGCAAAATGTCCAAGATGGGCTAGTATAAATTTGGGAATAATAATATGTATAGAATGCTCAGGAATACATAGAAATTTAGGAGTCCATATTTCTAAAATAAAATCATTAACATTGGATAAAATTATGCCACAATGGATACATGTAAGACCTCTTATATTGATATATATTTATGTAAAAAATTTTATTGCTTTAAAATTTATTATCTATATTATTCCCATCACTATTATTTTTTTATAGTGCATAAAAGCTATAGGAAATGACTTATCAAATGCATATTACTTGTATAATTTACCGCCTGATGCATATAGGCCTAAACAAGGAGACTCTTCTGCGTAAGTCTCAAAAAAGAAAAAAAACATTTATATAATCCAAAAACTACATAAAAAATGATTATGTGGTAGATACACATAGCTAACTATGCTAACACATTCTATTATAATATTATTTTTTAGGGTTATGCAAGATTGGATCAAAAATAAATATGAGAAAAAGCTATATGCCCCTTCTAATAGGAAAGAGCCAAGTCAATATTATATAGAAGGTATATAAAAAAAATAATAAAATAACGATAATATTATTTATTCACAATAATTGAGAATATATATATGCATTTTTTTGAAATTTTATTCATAATTTAATTTATTTAGGTATTGATCCAAGAAACAGTATTATGGTACCTGCACTGCCGAATACTGAAATGAGGTAACCAATTTAGTTTAATTCAGCAAATGTTTTATATATATATTGTGATAATTTTGAGCATAGTAAAATTATAAAAGAAAAACATCATACCATTCGTATTGAGTCAACATTCGCTATAACTATAACTATATGTATATGTATATGATTAATCATTTTGTCTTTTTCCGCATTTCTCTATTTCTGCATTTTTTATTTATTTCTTCATTTTTAGCAAAGGAAATGATGCTTCTAAGCACCGAGTAAATGAACCATCAAATTTAAAAAATGAACCGAATTCGTAAGCTTATAAAAATAACAATAGTCTTATTTCATTGATGTGTTACTATTTATACTATCATAATTAACATTATGTAATAGTCAGAATGATTGTTATACTTTGTGTATCCTACATATTCAATGTTTTTTAATATGTTTTTGCTATTCCACCATTTATAGTGTAAAAAAAAAATATATCTCTGAGTCTAGCGACATGTTTGATTCCCTACGAATTGTGGACCACTTTAAATCGGGAACCGCATTCGAAAATAAAAAGAATAATGATTATGCAAAAAAAAATGATGATTTTATGGATTTTAGTAAGGACCTAATTTATAAAGCTCAACCAAATAATAATATTATGTACTCCTTTGATAATTTAGATTATAACGAAATAGGAATAGATTATAAGAAAAATAATACCAATAATAATAGTGGCAATAATAATGGAAATAATAGTGTCAATAATAGTGGCAATAATAGTGGTGGTAACTTTCGAAACTCTTATTCGTTTAATGATTTCTCAAATGTTAATAATGAGTTTTTTGAGATGGCTCATGAAAAAAATTCCAATACTTCAAATATACAAAAAACAGAGAATTTAAAAAATAAAAATGGCTACACAAATTATTCAAATAATAATCAAGTTAATAATAAAAATCTTAATAATAGCAATATAGAGATAAATATTCCCAATTATAGTTTTAACTACAATTATGATTATAATAACAACCATAGCAATCAAAATGTGAATGTAAAAAGTTATAGTAATACAGAAGAAATTATCAACAGTAATGAAAAAAACAATTTTCAGAAATTTAGTGGAAATAAAAATTTTAGTAATCATAGTTCACTTTCAGAAAAGGAATTAAGGAATGCAAAAGTCCAGGCTGCAAAAAAATGTATTGCTAGACTTTTTGCTAATTCAAAACATAATTCACATTCCAAAAAAAAAACAAATACAAATTTTAATAGCTATTTTACAAGCGATAATAATAGTAATAATAGCAATTATTCCTATATGAATGATATACATTCTGAAAATGTAGACAGATTAAATTTGAATAAAATACCACAAACAAATATTATAAATACTAGTGCAGATGACAAATTTGGAATTTTTGAAAAAAATAGTTCCATGAAAAATCAAGAAAATAATAATCAAAATATCGATATTTTTTAAGCTAGCTGTTCAAGTATATACTATATTTGGCTACTAAAAATATATATATATTTTTTTTTATCTTGTCATTTTATTTTTTGTTAATATAACACAACTATGTAGTTTGTTATAGGTTGTGTGCATATTTGCGTTCCTCAAAAATTATCATCTTTATTTTATATTACCATATAATAAATATTTATAATTAGTATTATTTTGAAGGGGAAGTGTGTTTATATCTATAGTTATAGCTATAATTAGTTAAACTTTAGCCAAATAATAATTTTTTTTTTTTTTTTGACAAAAAGGAAGAAGAAAAAAGACAGAAAAATAAAATAACAAAGCAAGACTTGAAATAAATCTATTATACAAATATACCATTAATATAAATGAAGAGGAGGAAAGAAAAATATTATTTATAAAATTGTATGATATGCTATGAAGTTATTTTATTAATATATATATTTGATTTTTATACCATTCTCATAAAATATTTCCAAGTGTTAAAAATAGAATAATATGATAGGTTTTTCATTTTGCTTTATTTATTTTTTTTTTCCTTTATACATTTGTGTTTATTTTTTTAAAGGTTTTTTGTTCATATATATGTATAATATATACCATTTTTTCAGTAGGTATTATAAATTAATTATTTTATTTTTAGTGTGTATACATGTATATTTGGTAATCGAAATTAAAAAATAACCGATTTAGTGTTATATATCGTTTCATAATTGTAATATATATGTATATGATAACAATTCATATAAGTTTTCCCTTATTTTAAGACATATCCTTGACATAGTATATACACTTTTCCCTTTTTTTTTTTTTTTATTATTATTTTTTTATTTGTTTAATTATTGTTTATTTTACATTGCATTAACTTTTTTATTTTTACGTTTTCCTAACTTGAGCATTTTACTCCCGTTGTATGTACCTATGAGTGCATATGCGCACGCATGTATGTATGTATGTATATATATATGTATATACATGTATATATTATATATATGTGCAATTAAATTAGCACAAAATATGTGCATAAATATGTGCATAAATATACGCATAAATATACGCATAAATATACGCATATAAATACCGCATTTTGCAGCAAAGTAGTTTTGTTTTGTTAGCAAAAAGCGGAAGAGCATTAATTTTGGTAAGCCCATTAATTTATATATATAGCGAAATATATATGATGCATTTCCCAAAAATTAGTTTGTCTTTCCCCAAAATTAGCCTGCCTTCCCCAAATTAGCCTGCCTTCCCCAAATTAGTCTGCCTGCCCAAACTTGTTAATGTTTTAAAAAAAAAAAACAAAAAAATTGAAAAAAATAAAATAAATATAGGATAAATTTCAAGAACATTAAAATACAAATCATAAAGTATAAACAAAAAAATAATGGATATAAACGAAAACACAAATACATAATTAATGTAACTTATATTGATAATTTTAATATTATATTTCATATAAAAAATAATAAAATAAATATATATAATAAAAAAAGCAATTATTAAAATCATATGTATAATGGAAATAGCCATATTATCAAAACTCTTATTAACATAATTGTGTGTAAAATATTCTCTCTTGGAAATTAAAGGTTGTGGATAATATTCCTTAAAACCATGAACAACTAATTTGTTAAATATATTTAATGAATTATTATTTATCATTAATTTATTTTTACAAATATTTTCTATAATAATACTTTTCTTTTTTCTTTTTTTCATTGTCTCTATTTTTATTGGATATTCTATTATTGGTATATTATTATGAAAATACAAAAATATTTTTACAAGCTTAAAAACCATCAAATTATTTTCTCCGTCTGTTATAAAAACATCAAATTTATAGTACCCAGTAATTTCTGTTAAATTAACTAATAAAAGTGATAAATTTGAAATGATTAAATCATTTTCATATCTGTTTGTAAATATAAATGTTTCATATTTTTTTAAATGATCTATTTTATTATTTTTACGAAATATATCTCCTTCAAAATGTTTTACTAAAAGCACTACAAATTTTGTCTTGTCGATTTTTTTGTTCACTTTAAATGTACAATTTATATTTATCGAATTATAGGAGTTTAATTTTTCATTGATAAAAATGTAATTATTTTCATGTTGATTTTGTTCAAACACCTTTGTAATAATATTTCGCTCTTTCTTATATTCACTTAATACATCTAACGTTGTTATTTTTATTTTATTTAAGGATAAAGGAAATGTGTTTGACAAATTAGAAACATTGGCTATTTCGTTACATTTTACCGTTTTTATTTTATAATTTATAAATATTAAAAAGCAGAAAAAAAGAAAAAAAACATATCTCATCTTCAGTCTTAAAATAAGTGCTAATAAGAATAAAACATATTTTTATATTCTATAAATTCTTCATTTTTTCAAAAATTTTATAAAGCTAATATATAATCTCATACAAATATACTGAATATGCAATTTACCATATATTTGAATATGATTAAAAAATAGTAAAAAAAAAATAATATTTATACGTGATAAATAAAACTACGGGTATGTATTATGGGAAAACCTCAAATTTGACTATTCAGGGAGAAAAACCATTTAATGTGCATATGCAAATTATTTTTTTAAATAAATTGGAATACACCTTATAAAATTGTATTTTTAAGAAATTAAAAAATAAGAAAAATAACGTAAAGAATAAGCAAAAATGTAATGGAACAATCTGAGTATGGAAAACCTTTTATAATTCGTAAAAATCTACCAAAGGGAATAAAGAAACATCATGATATTGTAGAAAACCTGAAATAATTTGTAGATTTCCCAAAAATGATGAATGCTAAAATATAATATGATAATTAACAATTTTAAAAGGAAGTATGGAATGAAAAAATAACTTTCATGTATGTTCATAAATTTATTTGGCTATTCACACTTTATTATGTATGTTCAGAATTTATTTGATTATTCACACTTTATTATGTATGTTCATAATTTTATTTAGCTATTCACATTTTATTATGTATGTTCATAATTTTTTTTGGCTAGTCACATTTTATTATGTATGTTCATAATTTTATTTGGCTAGTCACATTTTATTATGTATGTTCATAATTTTATTTAGCTATTCACATTTTATTATGTATGTTCATAATTTTATTTGGCTAGTCACATTTTATTATGTATGTTCATAATTTTTTTTGGCTATTCACATTTTATTATGTACGTTCATAATTTTATTTGATAATTTACATTTTATTATGTATGTTCAGAATTTATTTGATTATTCACACTTTATTATGTATGTTCATAATTTTATTTAGCTATTCACAATTTATTATGTATGTTCATATTTTTTTATGGCTATTCACATTTTATTATGTATGTTCATAATTTTTTTTGGCTATTCACATTTTATTATGTATGTTCATAATTTTATTTGGCTAGTCATATTTTATTATGTATGTTCATAATTTTATTTGGCTAGTCACATTTTATTATGTATGTTCATAATTTTATTTGATAATTTACATTTTATTATGTACGTTCATAATTTTATTTGATAATTTACATTTTATTATGTACGTTCATAATTATTTACATTTTATTATGTATGTTCATAATTTTATTTGATAATTTACATTTTATTATGTACGTTCATAATTTTATTTGATAATTTACATTTTATTATGTACGTTCATAATTATTTACATTTTATTATGTATGTTCATAATTTTATGTGATTATTTACATTTTGTTATGTATGTTCATAATTTTATTTGATAATTTACATTTTATTATGTACGTTCATAATTTTATTTGATAATTTACATTTTATTATGTACGTTCATAATTTTATTTGATAATTTACATTTTGTTATGTACGTTCATAAATTTATGTGATTATTTACATTTTGTTATGTATGTTCATAATTTTATGTGATTATTTACATTTTGTTATGTATGTTCATAATTTTATTTGATTATTTACATTTTGTTATGTATGTTCATAATTTTATTTGATTATTAATTTTATTATGTATGTTCATAAATTTATTTGATTATTCACATTTTATTATGTATGCTAATTTGAAAATTCTTAAAAAAACTGTGTGCACACGCACAAAAAAGGTTCAGTATGATAAAACCAAAGATCTGGACAAATACGATCTTTAATGTTATTAAACGGGAAAAAGGTTGTTCCACAAAAAATTTAATACAAATTGAAAAACAAAAACTAGAAAGTTTAATTTTATATTTTCAAAAATCCATACAAGAAGATCGAATTAATAATTCTAATCTATATAATTTTAATGTTATATCTGATGACAAACTAAGTATTAAAAATATACATATTAACCTAGTCAGAATATCATACTTTTTGAAAAATATTAAAGTTAATGAAAATAAATGGCTATCTATTTATGAAAAAATAAGTGAGTTAGAAATACTAAATGATAAATTATATCTAAGAAAAAAAGGTGTAGAAAATGACGAAATAAATAAAAATAAATATGATTCAAATAATAAAAAAATTTACGATGAAAATAAAAATAATGTCGAAAATACACCAATATTTTCTCCAAATTATATTTTGGAAAATAATTTATCTATAGAATATAATATTCGAGAATTACACACATCATATTTATTTGTTTTTAATACATGTATCACCTCGTTGTCTAAATATATCTCTCTATATGATATAAAGAAATATTTATTGATACTAAAAAGTTGTGAACGATTTTTTGACTTTTTTTTTAAATTACACAAAAATAAAAAAGGCAAAAAAAATAGTAATATATCTCCAAAATTAAACTTTTTGTATTTATATTCAACTAGCCAAAATTATACGGAAAATGCACAAATTTTAAAAAGTCAAAATAACAATATAATAATAAACGAAAAAGACAAATTTAATTTCAGCTATTATTATGAAGAACTATATAAATTAAAATATCATCAAATATTTATTAATAAAATAAATCTAGTTATCAACATATTTAAATACATTAATTTTTATTCTATTAGTTATGAACATTTTGAACAAGTTTTAAATTTTTTGTACAATAAAACAAAAAATGGTATAGTAATTGAGAATATTATTTTAAATTTTTTGCAATATTTTGTAAAACAAGTCAAAAGTGAATCAGAAAGTGAAAACGAAAATAAAGATGCAAATAAAAAGGAAAACGCAAATAAAAATGAAAACGAAAATAAAAATGCAAATAAAAACGCAAATTTTAAAAGTGTTAATATTAACTCACTATTTAAAGTTGTTAACATTATGTACTATTCCAAAATTGTTCACAAAGATATCGTAGAAAATTTTGTTAAAATTTTCAAAAAAAATAAAAATAATATATGCAATGGAAATACATTTTTTAACTCTTTAAAATTATTAACATTATTAGAAAGAAATGATGATATTATATATATATATAAATATTGCAAAGAATATATTATTCTCAATAAAAATCCACAAGATATTTTTAATCTTTTTTTTTTTTCGTCTATTATTGGTTTATTTGATTTGTCTCTTATTAATTTGTATATAAATCTTTTAAAAAAATATAAAATAAGATCTAATACTTTTAATATGTCTTATAATACTCACCAAAATTATAATGATGATATATTAAAAATACATACACCTTTGTTACACAAAAATTATTACTCATTGTTAGGATGGAATATAATTATGAATAATTTTGTTAAATATTTAAAAGATGATCAAAAAGAAACAATCGAAATTGTTAAAATAAATTTTAATAATAAAAATGTCTATTATATTTATTCAAATAAAATGTCCAATAATGTTACTCATTTATTAAAAGAAATTAATTTTTTATTAAATTTGTATCAAATTAATATAACCAAAATTTGTAATACTCAAAATAATAATTTTTTTTATAACCAATATACCATATATACTATTTTAAAAAAAAAATTTAATCAACACTCAATAATATATGAATATATATCCAAACAAAACATTTTAATTGATATATTATTAATCTTGAAAATAAATCAGCATCCTAAAAATTATTATAAATTATTTGCAATTGAATTTAACGGACGGACGCATTATAATTTACAAATTAATCAAGATAATATAACTACAAATAATTTACATTATTATTTAAAAGAAAATTATAACACACAATTTAAAAAATTTATCACATCAAATTTAGGTTTTATTAATATTTATATTCCTTTTTATAAATGGAATAGTTTAAATTTGTCACAAAAAGAATTATATCTTATCAATTCTATAAACTCTTTTAAATGACCATGATATAAATTTTGTAAAAAAAAAAAATTTTAGCTAGCTCCAAAGATAATATATTATCGAACAAATTTAACAGAAATATTTTGCACACATTTTTTTACCATAGATATAATTTGAAAAAAAATACTTAACTGTTATTTTTATTGAAAACGTTAGTTATTTTATTAAAAGCATTGGTTATTTTATTAGAAACATTATTTATTTTTCTTTCCTTTGCATAATTTCATCTTTCAATAAATTGACCTCTTCCTGAAAATATTCAGTCCCAATAATATCATAGACAGTTGGCCTTTTCTCAGAACATTTTGACATCATCCAATAACATAAATTTCTTAAGTCCTTAGAATAAATACTAGGGAGTGGATCAGGCTACAAATCAAGCATACATTTTGAAAATATATCTCCATTTTAACATCGCCACTTTTAGTATCGCCACTTTTAATATCTTTATTTTTTTCATACCTGCTCTTCGCAAACCTTCTGAACAATTGATAGCATATTTCCATTTTCCGATTTGAATGGATGCTTCAATGCAATTAGCTCATATAAAATTACTCCTATAGACCATATGTCTGCTGAGAAGCTATATGGTACATTCTTTAAAAATAAAAATAAAAATAAAATTATCAATATTAAAATGAAAAGAATAAATTAATTTCAACGCAAAGGGGTCCTACATTAACAATACAGCCAAACATTTTCATAAATACATTTTTATGTACATATTTTATAATTTTTTGAAATATAATGATTTAATTTTACTTTGCAAACTTCTGGGGCCATATAACCAACAGTCCCACATACTGTGTTTGTTTGATCTGTTTTCTCTAAAAGTTTTGCTAATCCAAAATCTCCAATTTTAGCTTTTTCATTTTCATCCAAAAATATATTATTACATTTTAAATCTTAAAAAATTAATAACCATATATAACATATATATATATATTATGGCTATTTTAAAATACACAAAAAGAATGCCAAGACATAAATTGTAAAATATGAATAAATATACAATTATTTAAAAAAATGTAATAAAATAATTTTAGTATTAATAAGCATATCTTTAAAATACCTCGGTGAATAAGTTTTTTTTCATGTATAAATTTTATTGCTGTAATTATCTGTAGTAACCATCTTTTAATTTTATGTTCTGGGATAATAGTTTTCATTTCTTTTGCTCTTTTTATATACTTTTTCAAATCACCCTCTTCAATACATGCATACATTCATACATGAGAAATGATAAATAATTATAGATTTGGAAAAAGTGAAAGAAAAAAAAAAACAAAATTTTAAATGAACTATTCTTACTTGAGCAATAATCCATGGCGACATATAAAGTCCCGTCTTCAATAAATGCCTCTTTATATTTGACAATAAATGGATGGGTTGATACTTCAATTAGAGCCTTTTTGTTTCCATAGGTGTGTGCACGTTATATAGTATATACAAAAAAATGTAAAATAATTTCCATATGCCAAATTGTATAGGTTTAATCTAATCATTTATAAATACATAATAAATAAAAAATGTAGCAAACAAATTTCAGTGATACCTTTAATTCGCTTATTACATTCATCTTTTCCTTATAATTCATACACGATATGTCTAGCTGCTTAACAACAAATCTTCAAAAAAAAAAATACAAATTATCACATATATTTTTTCTTAAAATAAAAAAATGTCCATAATATGATATAAATAAAAGGATATTTTATTTATATTTGATAAAAATTGATACATATCTATAAATTATTGTCATAGTTATCTTACAAACATACATTTCCCCTTGTTCATTTTTAACTGCTGTGACAATTCCAAATGAGCCACGTCCAATTGCTTTTACGACATCATAAGCTCCTATTTTCCTTGGGCTAGACATTTTTTACTATCAAAGTTTATTTTTTTATTTCTTTTAGCATAAAAAATCAAAAAAATATGAAAAATTATAAAAATTGTAAAAAATTATAAAAAATTATAAAAATTGTAAAAAATATAAAAAAAATATGCAAAAATATGCACACACCTTAAAATTATATAGGTAGCAAAACAAAATTGTAACAATAATAACGTTGCACACACAAAAAATAGCGTATAAATAATCCCCATAATACATTATTTTTTAAATACATAAACTATGTAATAATTTTACAAAATACCTAATCTTTATTATTGTTAAAATGTAGTATTAACATAAATTTAGTCTAAACATTTTGGATTGTTGCATTATTAGAAAAATAAACAAATTATTTATTCGCACAAAATAAATAAAAATATAACCTCATTAAAAAATATAAGATACGGTTTAAAGACCTTCAGAGTTTATATTTTAGTTTTAATTTTTTTAATTATTTTTTACTATTATTATTCATATATTTTTTAAAACGTCATGTTGACATGGTTATTATTAGACAGGCTCGAAAAAAAAATTGCATGTCTTATTCAAAATGGAATAAAAAAAAAATCAAATAACAACAAAGAATGAAAACCAATGCAAATATATCTTCATATAAATCAAAATTTTTATCGCATTAATTGCAAAAATTAAAAGTATATATAACATCATGATTACCTTCTTAAATCTAGTTACAGTAAAAACCTCTATTAACTACGTTTGGGGTTTTGGAAATTCTTATTTTAGGAAGAGAATTATCCTTTGTTGCATATATATTCATATTTGAAAAACGTTTTTCTCTTTCTGGAAATCCTTTACACATTTGTCCTTGCATTGTTGGAAAATCGCCAAAGGGGGGTACAAATTTACAACTTATTGTTGTACAATAATTGTTTTCACGTATAGTATCAACAGTTGTATCTTCGGTAGATCCAATATTTATCATCATTTGAGAGTTCACATTTTCTAAATGTAAATTGTTTAATATTTCAACATCATTCTCATTGGAAATACTTACGGTTTCATTTTCTTTTAATTCTTCAACGTGGTGTTCTTCTTCTGTTTCTTCTTCCTCTATTATACTAATATCTGGGCAAATTATTTCAGGAATTTCTTTAATAATTTCTCTTTTTGTTGTTTTTAATACAGGTATAACTTTCTCAACAATCATATATTTTGGTACATGAACAATTCGTTCTTTGTCTACATATACTGGTACTTCGACAACCTTTTCAATAGTTTTAACTTGAGGAACTTCAATAATTTTTTCTTCATAAATTATTTTATCAATATTTTTTATTTTTTCAACATAAACTGTTTTTGTTTTATATATATTTTTGTACTTAACAACTGGTCTTATTTGTTCTACTATTCTTTCAACGGTTTTTATTTGAGGAACTTCGACAATCTTTTCTAAATATACCTCTTTAGGAACTTCAATAATCTTATTTTGAATAATTGGCTCTAAAACTTTTGATGGTAAGTGTTTATTCACCACTTGTGGGTATGGCTCATTTTCATTTGGGTTAGGATCAAAAACGTTGTCTCCAGAACAACAGGCTAATTTATTGGATGTAGAACACATTTTGTTATAATTAAAACCGTTTATTATTTTATTAATTTATTTTATGTTAACTACTTAAATATTAATACAAAATTACACATAAAAATTTAATTTTATACGTAATTTCACAAAACTTGGAAGAATAAATCTATGTATACAAATATTTTAAATTATTTTAGAAAATCACTAATTTCGATCGCTTCTGAAGATATTTTTCTTGTATATAAAAAAAATTTCACACATATATATATTAATTGTTTAAATTTTCACATAATATAGCTAATTCTAAAAGTTAAAATTTTTCTAATTTATGCATGTGTGCACGTTACAACATGCCTCTTCAATTTAAAAAAACCAAAAAAATCAAATAAGCAAAATTTCGGAAATTACAATATATATATTATTTTTCAAAACAAATTTGACAAAAATTTAATTTTTATAGTTTAAAATAAATAAATGAATGAAAATAACGGATAAATAGGCGAAAAAAAAAATGAAACAACAAACTACTTCGTAATTGCATATATATTTTTTTCTATATCGAATATTAAACGAAATTATTAAAACAATAATACACACAAATATAGTTTTTCCAAATTCGAATAAAAGAAAAAATTTTACGCCTAAATTTGGGATTTATATTTTAATAACTAATTTTAATTATATATATAACTTGAATTTCTTTATGTTAAAAAACTCCTTTTATCAATTTCTATATATATATTTATGTACATATTTTAAAATATACTTCAAAATAAAAAAAATACCATCTTGTTAATATTAATGAAAAATTATTAACAAATATGGAAAAAAAAAAATAATATTAACAAATATGGAAAAAAAAAAATAATATTAACAAATATGGAAAAAAAAAAAATAATATTAGCAAATATGGAAAAAAAAAAAAATAATATTAACAAAAATTACAAAATGGCTGTTTTTTTTTAAGCAAAAAAAAAAATGTTGTAAGTAACACTATATTTAAATGTACATATTTAAACAACAGCCACTTAGCCATAATTTAAATAAAAAATTATGTACAAGTAAAAAAAAAATACATATAATATGTATATAAATAATGCACAAAAAAATAGCTATTTTAAAATTTATTACTAAATAAGCCATATAATGTGTGAAAAAAAAAAAAAAAAAAAGGAAAACATAAGAATTATTCTATAAAATACTTGTGGCTTTTTTCCCCGTTCACACATTATAATATGTATAAATGAATGCATATTTTATTGTTCATAATAAATTATTTTAAATCCTTTAAACGTTTTTTACGTTATTTCATACATGTTCATTTAAGCAATATTTTGGAATCATAATAATGTATAAATATTTGTAGTTTTGCAAATAAATTATATTTTAATTCCCTTTCATGTTCTTATAAATATATTATTATATACATACCTGTCCCTATAAAATTTTATACTCATCTAGCGATATCTAAGCACATTTTGTTAGCACTTTAGTTTCTTATTTCCCTGAACAGAAAGAAATCGTTTATTAATGTTGTAGAAGGGAGGTTTAGCCAGTTATCTCGGGTTGTGTAATGTGATGTTAGCTTCCTGTCGGTATATCTCATTATTTCGTCCATGTCATAAGAACTAGTCTGAAAATGTAAACAAAAGTTAAAAGAGATAGCACTAAATAATGAACAATAAATAATGAACAATAAATAATGAACACTAAATAAACACTATTTTATACATATATATAAAACGCTTGTTAAGGTAGCGTCAAATTCATATTCCTAAGTATGCATGAAAATAATTCACTCAGTAATTTAAGTTCTTAATACACAAATGCTTATTCGTATTTTTAAATGCGAATAATCTAAAAATTAATCTATTTCCATTGCATAATATATTAGTAAAGTAAATTAGTTAAATAGGTTTAAACTATGTGCTATGGAATTGTTTAAATATATATATAATTGTATAAAAAAGTGTGCATATGTGTTCACATAATTGTATGTTTAAATCAAAATTTCCAAAAAATTACCCTATACAATTTAGCTGGGTTTTTTTTCATCCATGCTACTTTTCTTCTCCTGGTATCTCTATGGGAACTTTTTTTCTTTGGAACCGCATATAATGAAATATCTCTCTTTTGTTTTATTATATTATTATTGTTATTTTTTGAACTTAACTGTGTATGTAAGAAAAAACTTCGAAAACCTGTGTTAATTTGATGTCCCATTAAACACTTCAAGCTAATTACTAAAAGAAGTGATAACAATTTTAAAAGCAACATTTCCCAATGTAAATTTATATGCATAAATAATGTGTATATTTTTCAGCTCTCTTCCTTATTCGTAATCCCTTAACTTTTCTTTCATCGTGTTACAAAAAAATAAATATTTATAAAGGCGCGGCGAAATAAATCATTTAGTGACATTTAAAAAATATAAAAAGTGAAGCAAAAAAATGAAGTAAAAAATATTCGCAATTACAGCATTTCCAATGCCACCATATCATCACTATTTCTAATAGGCTATGTTAAATTATTTTTTTTTTTTTTTTTTCCAAAATATTATATTATTTAAAAAATGCCATAACTTTTCAACATTTGTTTTTTTCTATCCCACTTGTAACAAATATAATTTACCTCATGCACATGTAATAGCATAAAAATTGTTTTCGCAAATATCCTTAAATATTTTCCCTCATATCTTTATTTTTTATAATTTTTTTTTTTTTTTTTTTTTTTTTTAAAAGACATTTTCTGAATGTAACAATAATGCAATTATAAATATGGGAAAGGATTCCAATTGCTTCTCATATATTATTAAGCATTATATAATAGGAAAAGGTATATAACCATTTTAGCAGGCTTCATTTAATGTTTCATTTTACTGAATTATTTCTTATTATAGTAAAATATATATATACATACCATTCAAAAGATACAAAGTGTTATTTTAATTCCCGAACTGGTATATAAAACATAAAATGATATAGGTAGAGAATAAATGTATACTTATCCCATTTTAACAGTAAAAAAGTAAATAAAAAAAAATGAAAATTTCAACAAATATAATAAGGAAATATGTAGGAAGTAATAAATATACATGTTCATTTCCCTTTTTTAATATTCATCAAAAATTGGATAATAATATAAAAAATAATCAGAGTGTATCACATTTTAATTATAAAACCGTTTTATCATTTACAACTTTTAACAAAGATAGTGAATCAAATAAAGATGAAATAAATTCAAATAATTTTAGTTTAAATCCACATTGGATAGGGATTGAACAAAGTAATGTATATAAGCAAGTTGTTAAAGAACAAAAAAAAATAGACTATATAAAAAAAAATGGAGAAAATAATGAATATTTAAGTATTTCTAAAAGATCAAAGCTTATGAAATATATAATACGATTAAGAAAAAAAAGTAATTTTCGAAAAAAAAATAATGCATTTTTTGTTAAAGGTACACAAACAATCATAAATTTATCAAAAGATCATAATTTAACCATGGAAGTTATTTTATCTAATTCTAAACCCTTTTTAAAATATTTCCAAAATAAATGTAATAAACTATATTATGTAAATAATGATATATTAAATTATATATTTTTAGATTCATTAAAATTTATGAAAGATAAAAATTATGATTCTGTAGCTATAGTAAAAATACCAAATATAGAAAATACAAAAACAGAAAAAAAAATTAAATTTTTATTAGCATTAGATAGGATTAGATATGCATATAATCTCGGAAAAATATTAAATATAGCTTATTCAATGAATATAGATTCTATATTTTATATTCATAATACAGTAGATCCATATAACCATAATGTTATGGATATAACTAAAGGGAAGCATTTATTTATTCCTTATAATGTTGGATCATATAATGAATTAAATAAATTTTGCGAACAAAATAATTTAGTTCCAATTGTTGCACACACAAATGGCATGGACCCACAATCATTTTTAAAAAATTTAACGAATCAAGGAATATGTCTTATTCTAGGAAATGAGTCATATGGCCCTCACAAAGATATTTTCTCTTTTGCAAAGCCGTAAGCCACAATACCATTCTATCATTCCACCATTGTACATTTTTTTTTTTTTTTTTTTTTTTTTTTTTTTTTTTTTTTTTTTTTTTTTTTTTTTTTTTTTTTTTTTTTTTTTTTTTTTTTTTTTTTTTTGCAGAATCTGCTTACCAATGCACGAAATGACTAACTCACTTAATGTGTCGGTAGCTGCTGGAATTCTCATACACTATCTTAAAAATGCATTATGAAAAAATTATAATTTGAATGACCTGATAATAGCATTTATGTAGCTATACAATCTGGTTCATAAAAACATATTTACAAGTTTATATGAATTCGGATAAAAATTATTTGTATTAACCAATATATACTACATTTGAATTATACATCTTACTATCCATTCCTTTTCTTTTCAATCCATTTTATTTTTTAGAGTATAACATGCATACATATTTGTTCGTACATACATATTTGTTCATGCATTTAACTATTCTTTATTCCGATTTTTAGTTTTGTAATTAATTTTTTGCCATTGTTGTATTTGTAGAATTTTGTCACTTTAAAAAAAAAAAAAAATACAGAATAAATGCCTTTCATATTTGAAAAATATAAAAATAAATTTTGATCGTGGCATGTCATTATATCCTGTAAAAAATATCCAGAAAAAAAGCAACATTGATATATTTTTTTTTAGTTTTATATTTCATAATATAAAGATATAAATTTAAAAAAAAAAAAAAAAAAAAAAAGTATAGAGTTGATTAGTGGCTCCCATCAGGTAGCATATGTTTTATTATGTGACATAAATATACACTAATTTGTTTTGACATTTTCCATGATTTTGTTTTTTTAACTTTTTTCATATAAGATTTTTGCTATTATTTATTATGCATATACATAAATAGTAGTTATTTGATTAGTCTTTTATAAATTTGGAAAAAAAAAAAAAAAAATATTTAAAAATAAAGTGATTTTATTTGATTTTTTAAAATTAAGATAAAATAAAGAAATATTTACCTACCATAATTGGGGGTTATAACAAAACGATATATTAACAAAGAACAAAATAAAAATATAATCCGAAATTATAAAGCTTTAAAATAAAGTGACATCATTTGATGGCAGATAAATGAATAGCATAAAAAGAATTTATGGTAACCATGGGGTAAAATGTATGCAGTTTTTGAGCCCCAATTTAGTATGTATTTCTTTTGGAAATATTATAAAAATAATAAATATAATAAATAAAGATATATTGTTAGAATATGCAGTTTCAAGTAGTAGTAACATATATGGATTGATTTATAAAAAGTGTGATCAAAATAAAGGTATATTAATATGTCATGGGGTACATAAAATATATGCCTACAAATTATGCATAGATAAATGTTCTTTAAAATTATTATCTAAATTTTGTTTAAATAAATGGATATTAAAAATAAAATTTTTTAATTCTACTCAAAAAAAAAATGACTATACTTTAATTACATGTTTAAGCAATGGTTCTGTTGTATTATTAGACATATATAAATGTATTATTTTACAAAAGTGGAAATTTAATGATATATTTTTACTATATAGTGCCGATATTTATATAAAAAAAAAAAAAAAAAAAAAAAAAAGCTATAAAATTATAATAGCTGGAGGTACCCCCTTCAATAAAATATTGCTATGGAATATAAACATCACAAAAAAGGATGAACAAAATGGGGAAAAGGAAAAAGAACAAATCGCAACTCCGCTGGAGCATTATCAAGAATTGGAGGGACATAGAGGTATAATATTTAAAGTGAAATTTTTTAAAAAATCAAAATATCTTGGTTCAGTATCTGATGATAGAGAAGGAATAATTTGGTCTAAAATAAAAAAGGAAGAAAATGATAATAATATAGTTTTAAATAAATCTGCCAATTTTCTGTTTTACTATAAAATAGATAAGATACTAACTGGACATGATGCTAGAATATGGGATATTGAAATGTGCAGATATAAAAATAATATTTATTTCGTTACATCTAGTGAAGATTCTACTTGTATTATATATGAAATACAAAATAAAATTAAAGAAAATTATATAAACAATAAAAGTGTGTGTAGACAAAATGGAATTCCTTTCAAATATTCAAGTACATGTTCAGGATCAATTAGATTTATTTTATTTAATACATCTTATAATATTTTACTTTCAGGATTTGATAACGGTTCTGTACATTTTATTTCGATTCATACATTAATAAAAAATAATTCCAAAATAAATTGTATAAAAAATAAACAAATAGATAAAGAAAATAAATCAGAATCTATTTGTGAAAATAATTCAAATCTTTATTATTATGATCCTGATATTTTAAAAAAAAATAATATGATAAATTTTTTAGATGATAATTTAAATAAAGAATTAGATAAAACTAATGATTGGATTAGGTCTATAAATCATATAAATATGACTAATATAATAATTTGTACAAATTTTGGAAAAATTTATATTTTAAAAACTAATAAAATAAATAATAGATTATTATTGTTACATAAAATTGACGATAAAAATTCTTTATTAACATGTTTAACTTTTTATGGATTAAATTATATTTGTCTTGGATTTAGTAATGGTTTTTCTTCTTTTTTATTTTTATCAAATTTTAAAGATAATAATAATTCAAATATAAATTTTTCAAATTATTTTAAATGTTTTTCACATCGAGTAAGTGATATGAATCTAATTCCTTTATCTAATTTAAGTTATAAAAAAATTACATCATTTATTGAATATAAAAATTTAGTTGATATTTTATATTTGAACTTAAAAAAAGATACATTAAATAATACAAAACAAACTATTTTAGATTCTAATAATACAATTTATGCATCTACTGATGATTCTACATTTTATAAGCTTATATATAATACTGAAATGGAAACAAATGTTGAATTATCTAAAGTAGAATCTTTTGTTTCAAACTTTTTATTAGCCACATTTGATCATACAGGAAATATCAAATTTTTTGGAGTACAAAATGAAGATGGAAAAATTAATTTTATTGAAATATCTGAAACATTTATAGATGTGAAAAATCAAAAATCAAAAATAATATCATTTAATTATGCATTAAGAGAAAAATATACAAAACAAGAATCTCAAAATAATTTGAACACTTTGATATTTTTAGGTGATGAATATGGATGTATTTTTATTATTTATTTAAAAATACCTATTCAAATAAAAGAAAATAAAAGAATATACGATTTTACAAATTTAACTATTAAATATAAAGACAAGATACGGGTTCATAGTAATCGAAAAGTCTTTGACATCAAAATAATTGATGGATTCATTTATTCGTGTGGCCAAAATGGAAATATAATAAAATATCAGTTATATAAAAATAAAGTATATACATTATATAAATTATGCTTAATTAAAATTCCATATTATTCATCCATTTATAAACTAATTCCAATATTCATTAATACTAAAAAGGATTCTACATCTGACAAAAGCGGTTCTACATGCGACAAAAGCGGTTCTACATGCGACAAAAGCGGTTCTACACTTGCACCTGGTAATGACACAACTTATTCTCAAGAAGATAATATCCATAATATAATTGTTTGCTGTTTTAAAGAAAAAAAATTTGTTTTATATGATTTAAAAAATAAAATTGAATATTTTTCAATAGAATGTGGAGGTTTTAGAAGGCCATTAAGTATTTTTATGAAATATACAAATAATTTTATTAACACATTTTCATTTTGTTTTTGTAAAGAGAAAAATATTTATTTTTATTTTAAAGAATTGAATCAAAATAAATCTAATATAATACCATATAACCAAATTTATATAAATTCTGATTTCCATACTAAAAGCATTTCTTCTATTTTATGGATAAATAAAAATTATTTTATTACATCTTCGGAAGATGGGACTATAAAAATATTATTTTCTAAACCAATTAGACAAAATCAAGAATCCAAATCTGATATATTTGACCAAAAAAAAAACACAAAAAAAAACACAAAAAATAACACAAAAAAAAACACAAAAAAAAACACAAAAAAAAAATATAACAGTAGAAACTATATACGGAATCGAATTGAGGTGGTTCAAAATATTTATAATCATAACGCACCAATATTTTCTATTTGCTTTTTAAAAAATTCATTTTATAAATTTCGAAATCTTCGATTTTTAGCAAGTGTAGGTGCAAAAAATTCTATCAATCTTTTTTATATTTTTATAAATAATAATAATGTTCCAATTATGTATCATATAGAAAAATTAAAAGTTCCAGTTTTTTCAAGTAATCTTCGATTTTTATGTGTTGAAGGAACATATAAAATATCAAAATATACAGAAAATAGTTATACCATTCATTTTGATATATTTATAGGAACATCGATGGGTCATATATTTCGATATAATAATGGAATATATGAATTTATAATATATAAAAATATTGTTTTTACAAAAATTCAAAAACATATAAATTTAACAAATTCTTACAATTTACATAGTACAATTTTATCAATTAATTTGGTTAATATTTTCAAAAATAAAATATCAAACAATATATATAATGGGTCTAATCACATTCCTCATGATATGCTACAAAAATCAGACTCAAATAAATTATCTTTTTTTATTAAAAAAAATAACAAAATGAATAAAAAAGAAATACATAATATACTAGTATGCGGATTAAATAATGGAAATGTTTATATTTATCATATTGAAGAAACTAAAATGAATTTATTAAAAAAAATTAAAGTACACCAAAATGGAATTAATCAAATAGCTATTAAAAAAAAAAATAATCGAATTTTACATATTTTTACATGTGGGGATGACCAATCTGTTAATATACTTTCTATACAAATTAAAGACAAAATAAAGCAGTTAGAAAATAGAGCAGATGGAAATAGTCAAAATATATCTAACAATTCTAATACACAAAAGCGATTTAAAATTTTTATTTTACAAAATACTAACTTGCCCAATTCACATTACTCATCAATTAGAGCAATTATAAAATTTTCAAATTATGTCATAACAACATCATGGGACCAGTATATTTCTATATGGAAAATAAATGGGTGCAGCGCTAACAAAAACGGTGGAAAAAACAGTGGAAAAAACACACGCGGCAGTAGCGATAAAAACACATGCGGCAGCGACCAAAATGTTGTTAGCTTGTCTATTCTCAAAAAATTTAAAATGGCGGTTTATGACGTCTCATGCCTAAGTTATTTGCCAGTTAAAAAAAAAAAAAATATTTTAAAAAATTGCGAAAATAAACTAAAGCCATCAGAATTCCATAACTCAGAATTCCGTAACTTAGAAACTAATCGAACGAATTATAATTGCAAAGTGTATTTATCAGTTGGTGGCACAAATGGCAGTATCGAATGTTTCTCATTAAGTCTGGCAAAATAAAGACAATGATTTTTACTTTTATGATTTAATTATTTTATTTTTTTGACTTCTTTTAATTGACAACATATGTCTATTATCCATAATCACTTGTTCATTTGTTTAGCCAAATTGGCAATTTATTGCAAAGGTATAAATTAAAAAAAAAAAAAAAAAAAAAATGTACCAAGAAATAAAAATCATAATAATTAGACATATTATATAAAAGAAATATAACACACTTTAGTATTTACATATGAGTAGAAATAATACTATTTGGAAAATCATATCCAAGAAAGTATGTCAAATCTGGCTTTAAAACAAATGATAAAAAAACTATTAAACCTGCATAACCTTCATATAATGAATCAGGTCTATCTGGAATGTTATAAAATTTTTTAAAATATTTGATAGAAAAAAGAGCATATTTTAATGCCATAATATACCATTTTTTATCATTTGTTAAATTATATAAATATAAAAAAACAATCCCATTACCTGATATACCATGACATAACCCAAAACCTTTATATAACAAACCTTTTTCCCAAATTAAATAACCCATATTTTCTAAAAATTCGTGATTATATTTTTCTTTAAAATAAATTGGTACATATTTATATTTTAATAATTCAATCAAAAGAATAATAAATCCTACATTTCCATGACACCATTGAATTAATTGTTCTTTTTTTTTTTTTTTTTTGAAATTATCAATTACATTATCTTTTTCTTCACTTTTATGTTTTCTTCTAACTGATGAATAAACATTATATTCGTCGGTTAAATAAAATTGAAATATTTCATCTACTACTTTATATATAAGTTTTATATTATCATCAAGTTTTGAAATAACTACATTTTTACATTTATTTATTTCATTTTCGTCTAAATCATTTAAATTTATTAATTCGTCATTATAACATAAAATTAATGATATAGATAAATCATTAATATATTTATAGAAAAATATAATAAGCTTATATAATATTAAAAATATACCTGCATACCCATGTGCACTTCCTAAATATATTTGTTTATGCCATTTGAAATATAAACTAAGGAATGTATTATTAAAATGCTTTTCAGCTTTTGTTAAACCATATTCAAATATTGAATTCATAACATTATATAAATTTTTTAATATAAAAAATCTAAATTTACTATTTATCCATGTATTTTTACAAAATAAAACAGAATATATATATCCACTTTTTCCATATAATAATTCACAATTACTATTTATTTGTAACAACTCTTTTGAATTTTCTTTAATGTTTTGAACTAATGTTTTTATATTTTTTTCTAAACTTTTATTATTTTCTATATATTGATTTAAAACACATGATAAACTAATTACACCAATATTTCCTTCTAAAAAACTTATACAATTTTTACATGTATAATTATTTATTTTTTTTAATATATTATTACCAAATTCCAAATATATATAATCATTATTATGTTCATACAATATTATATCCATATATAGTATACCACCAATTCCACAATAAATTGATTGATTTGCATGTTTCTCATTTTCACTATTTAATCGAAATGATAATTCGTTAATTTTTTTTTTTATTAAAATTATATTTTCTTCATTGTCTTCAAATTCTTCCAGAAATTCATTCGAGATATATCGTTTACTTTCTTCCATCAAGTTGTGTAGCTAAAGCGAAATAAGATAAAAAAAAAAAGGAAAAAAAAAAAAAAGAAAAAAAAAAAAAGAAAAAAAAAAAAAAGTACAAAATGGCTAAATAGCTAATATAGCCACAATGACCTTTTATTCTCACCAAATTTTATAATTTTTACAAAGCTAGTTACAAACTATTTTCCAATATTTTCTCTTTTTTTTTATAATAAGCTTATTGAGTATGTTTGTAAAATATCAGCGAAAATATAATAATAATAATAATAATAACGTCAAAATAATTTATTCGGATAAACTTTAATTTACTAAATATTTATATGTATATAATTTAAAGAATATTAATATTTTTCACAATACTAATAAATATATCTCTCATTTATTGTCATTATATTTTTTTTAATATTTATACTTTCACAAAATTGGTATATATATTTAATGAAATGCACACATTAATATTATTTCATTCTTTTTATAAAAAATAAAGATAAAATATGTATGCATGTATGTATACAACTTCACCAAGTAAAACTTGCTAATAAATATAAGCAGGTGTTAAAAAGAAAATCATAAAACATTGTAAGGAGCGAATTCAGATTGTGTACTATTATTATTACTCCATTATTACTTCATTATTACTTTATTATTACTCCATTATTACTTTATTACTATTATATTGTTATTTTGTTATTTTCCCTAATAGTTACACATATAAAGAATAAAACAAATAGATATAAAATACGCCTATCTGTTTAAATGTTATTAAAGAATAGGATTAATAAAAAATTACTTCATAACATTTTCACAACATTTTCACAACATTTTCATAACACTTTCATAACATTTTCATAACATTTTCACAACATTTTCACAACATTTTCATAACATTTTCATAACATTTTCATAACATTTTCATAACACTTTCATAACACTTTCATAACATTTTTATTTCATTGTTTTATAACACTTTTCACAACACTGTTCTGTTTCTTTCCCAATTTTTCATTCGCTCTTATTCTATACATATATAAATGTTTATAAATTTATTTTATAAAATAGAAAATGCAAATAAAAACCTGTGTATAATTTGGCAAGTTTATTGACCATATTAATGTTAAAAAAAAAAAAAAAAAGCATAAATGGATGGTGTATATAAATAATATTGTGGTTGTGAAATTCAAAATTATAATGAAAAAAAGGAAAGAAAAATAAAACTGATTAAACTTGAAACAATAAATGGACTAAATGGATAGTAACTACATGGTCATATGAGAGACTAGAAATGAGAAAATAAACAAAAAAGTATATTTCATAGGTTATTAATTATATGAAATTTTTTTTTAAATAGATGAAAAATGTAAATTTTCATAATACACATATAAAATGTGTATATAATGTGTACCTTCTACTTTAGTAATAAAATTGCAATTTGATAAATTAATAGAAAAAATTTAAAAATTTTGATTTTTAATAATTAACGAAATATTTTTTTCAAAAACTATTTTAACAAATATATATATAATTATTTATTCATGCATTTATTAATTTACACATTTTTGATGTTTTATAATATTATGACGTTGCATATTTCTTTTACTTTATATATTGCTTTAAAATTTTTAAGACGATTTAATTTTTATTTTATTTATTTTCATTATAACCGATATTTATTTTAATAATATTAGATCATAATATTTTGACATTTTTTTTTTTTTCCCATGTTGTTTCATTTATTTCCACTTCTTTTCCCTATTTTACTTTATAGTTTTCCTCACTTTTCCTTATATTTTTTACTTTTCCCCCTCTCCTTTTTTGTTATTTAATATGATTAAAATTCATATTTTTTTCTTATGTATATTTTGTTCAAAGTAAATATTTTTAAGATTACATGTGTTTGTGCTTAAACTGTTTTTATGTCATTTTTTTTTTTTAAATTGTTTTTTTTGTGAAGCCTTTTACTAAGCACTTTTTATACACTAATGTAATCATTTGTGTAATATTTGTTTTATTGATGATTTACTTTTTTTTTTTTTTTTTCCTCACCCCTTATATAAATATAATATCTTTCATTTTTTTCAGAAAAATTATTTAATTGAAAAAAAATAGATAACACCCAAAAAAACAAAAGTATATATTACATATATTTATATATATCCATAGGCAATTATAGATACTATATATATGTTGTAGCCATATAAATATAAATTTTCCATTCATCTACAATGTGTATTTAAATATGTACTTGTTTTCTTAATACTGTATAATCAGCTATTAAAGACTATGCAAAACATTTAAATTTATAAAATATTTTGTAACTGTTATATATATTAGTACTAAAAAGTGCAAAAAATAAAAGAGGGTGCATAGGACTAGTATAATAAATGCAACAGAACAATCAAAAAAAAAAATATATAAATAATTATATATAAAAATTGTAAAAAAAAATAAAAAAAAAAAAATAAAAAAGCTACCTGAATAGCTATTTTTTCTGAACTGTTCACACAAAAAAAAAAAAATTATAAGCAATGGCTTTAATAAATTTTAAAGAAAAAATTCAAATTTTGTTAAAGTTAAAAGAATCATTAATACCTCAAATAGATGGGAATTTTATAAAAAATTGGGAATTGGAAGCCCTTAATTATCAAAATACAAGTGAAAATATTATGTGTGAATTAAAAAATGTAAATTTTATAGAAGGTTTAGTTGATGGCATTTCATCACAATTGTCTTATTTGAGAATAAATCTCCAGAATTATGAAAATATGCTTGAAGATGAAAAAGATAAATTTAAAAGATTATATGTGTTGGCAGCCCTTGGATTAATTGCAAAATTAAAACTTATTTTATTTTTTTCAACTTATATAAATTCAAGAAAGCATAAAAATAGTAAAAATTTTCCTGTTATGAATGAAAGTGTTTTTAATGCGGAACAAAATAATACATGCGAAAATATTTATGACGAAAATCAAAATAAAATAGAGGATAATTCATATGAAAATGATATACATAATATTGATTTAAAAGGAAGTTCAATATTTACAAACATTGAAGAACAATATTCCCAATTAAGAAATTGTACCCAAGAATATAAAGAAAAGCTCTTTAATGCAATGGCATTTAATGCTTTAGCACATTATAATGCACACATAAATAATCCGAAAAATACAAATAATGATGAATATATTGATAAAAATACAGGAATTTATAGTAATAATATAGAAAATGATTCAAGAAATAATAATGAACTTATGGGAAGCAACATAAATTGTGGTGTAAATGATAAACATCTCTCTACAAATATTGGAAGCAACATCAAAATTAATACCCATATACATAATAACAGTAATAATTATAATACACATTTTGTAAATAATATGCAAGATAATCCAATCAATGTGATCAACAATTTTAATATTGAAAAAAATGAAAGAGTACGAAGCAATTCTTCTCTAATATCAAAAAAAAAAAAATTGCAATTACCTCAAAGCCAAAATAAAACAACAAATTTTCTAAAAAGCTCCCAACCATTAAATGGTATAAAAAATAACCAAAGCCAACATATTATTAACAATTACAATGATCACCTAAATAATGAAACACATAGATATGCAAAACAAAATCAAGATAAAATGTCTAATTATTTAACAAATGTACACAATAATATTAACACAACAAATAATGATAATTCTCAAATAATAAACAATAATACAAATTTAAATAAGTATTATAAATACGAAAATAACAATAATAATAGCAACAACACACACAGTGAAAATATTATGCAGCCTTATAATAACGAGATTTACGAAATAAATGATAACACATATAAAAATTGTTACTATATGCAATAAAAAAAAATTGTAATAAAAATATAAATCATATTACAGTTTGTCGAAAAATACATTCACACACATATGGACATATATATTGTGTCTAGACATTATTGTTAATGCATATTTTTATATCTTAACTTATTTAAATATAACAAAATTTTTAGTATCTTTTTGAGTTAAGCAATTAAATTAGATTTATTCACTTCAATTTGATTTTTGTCATTTTGTATTGTTGTTTTCATTTTCCTATCTTTTTCGTCATTTCTTTCAAAATTATTCGTGAAATCTTTTAAAATATATAATTTCTTTATTGCTTCAACAAAAAAAAAAAAAAAAAAACATATAAAATATTCTTTAATTTGTTATACAACTATTAATTCAAAAAACGGTTAATAGATATGCATATATACATATGTATGTGCATCAAACAAAAAAATATTTACAAATGTTACTATGTATTTTTCGTTTTTCTTTTTTCATAATTTCTTTTTGTTGTTATATTCCCAATTTATATTTTAATGTACCTCATGTAAATGGCTATCTATATATGTATATTCATGTCATTTTATTTTAGTTTTTAATAATTAATAAACAAAAGCTTACTTAATGCATATTCTACTTGTTTACATATTAATTTTAGCCATTATTATAATTTTTTTTTCTCTTATTTTTTGTATAACATTAGTACATAATTTTTTCAAAATAACCTAAATTATACAACTGTTTTATGTGGAAAATAACTCAAAGAAATATACAAAAAAATACACACACACACACACATGTATGTATGTATATATTACCCATATATATAATTATAATATATACATATGAGCAATAACATAGCCATGACCATACATTAATACAAAAATGTTTAAGAATATTCAATAGGTTCTTAAAAATTATTGTATGATTTGTTTAAAATAAGCCATTTAAAACATTAAATTTTAAAAAATACAAAAAAAAAAAAAAAAAAACTTGATTATTTATGACAAACTAAAGATTTTAGCCTTTTTTTCCTTTGCCTCCTCTACAAAAAAATAAGAAATAATTTTTCACAAATGTAAATAAATAATGAATGAAAAATAATGCAGTTTGCACACAAAGACAAATAATTTCTCCATTTAAGTACTTCCCTAATGTTATAAAGTAGTACAAAATATGTAGGTCAAAATGTAAGTAATTTTTATGACTTACCCAAAAAGAGTTCTGTTATTTCAATGTGGGGTGTTATGAAGAAATATTGTTTATTGCCACTGGTTTCAATGAATTTGCAGAATTGTTGCATGCTACAAAAAAGAAAAGAAAAGAAAAGAAGATATATTTTGTTTTATCATGATTTTGTATAATTTAGCTAGCCATTTATCATGATTTTGTATAATTTAGCTAGCCATTTATCACGATTTTCGCAATATTAGCTAGCCATTTTTTTTTTCACAAAATTAGCTAGCCATTTTTATTATTTTTTTCGCAAAATTTGCTAGCCATTTACCATGATTTTCACAAAATTAGCTAGCTGTATTGTTATTGGGTAAGTATCATATACCAATAATTTATATTCGCTGTTTTTTTTAAGAACTTACTTTTTAACTCGAGTAAGCTCATCCATATATACATCAAGTTCGTCAAACATATGAAATGACGAACTTTCAGTTAGAGACATAGAAGCTAAAAGGGCCATTTGTATAGTAGATCTTTCTCCACCCGATAAAGACGAAATTTCCATAAAAATATTATTAGATGAATCTTGATTGATTGATATCATAACTTTAATAATTTTTTTTAAATCATCAAATTCAATTTTACCTTTATAATTATTCATACTTTTTAATATGTTTATAAAATGGCTAGTAACTTGTTCTTTTGTTTTATTTAAAACCTTAGAATATTTAACTTTTCGAAGTTTAATATTAGATAAATGCATATAATAATTTTTTTTTAAATCAGATATTTGTTTCATTTGAATATTATAACATTTTTCTTCATTTGAATATTGATCTATTAAATTATTAAAAAAAACATTTATTGAATTATCTGTTGATTCATTATTATTAAAACCATGTGCTTTAAGTATTTCAATAATTTCCATTTTTTTTTCACATCTTTTTTTCCATAAAATATCTGAATATTTTTTTCCTTCTATATTTATTTTATTATCATTCCATAAGTTATTAATTTCTTCTTCTATTTCATTTTGTTTCGATTCTTTATTTTTGTTATAATTATTTTCATTTCCCTGATCATTAAATTTTAATATATTATTTAAAATATCTTTAACATATTTTTCTAAATTTATTATATATGTTATTTCGCTTTCTTGGTCTTTATCATTCATATTAGACATATTTTCATTTATTTTATTCGAATTTCCGTTACACTTATTTTCAATATTTTCTATACTATTTTCACAATCTTTAGACATAATAAACATTTTATTAAATGAACTTAAACAAGATAGTGGAATAGGCACACTAAATGATTCCTTTTCAAATTCATTTCTTGTAAACTTATTTGTAGTAATTCGCATATCAATATATTCATTTTCATAATTATTATTAATAATGTGTTCACTTTCTGATGAAGAAAATTCAGAATCTTGGTATTTTTTATCTATTGTATTGTTTTTATCTATTGTATTGTTTTTATCTATTATATTATTTTTATCTACCTTTTTTTCTATAACTACATTTTCTATTTCCACATTTAATGACCTGCCTTTTAATACCAAAAATGGATTTTTAAAAAAAAATTTATTAAGAGAAGAATCTTTATTTAACGTCTCAAAATATATAGAATGTAATTTATTCAAAGATGCTAAGAATTTTTGTTTATTTTTTATACAAATTTCATCATTTTTTAATTTGTCTTTTTCTAGTTTAATTAATATTTCATTTAAATTATCATATTCTTCTATCATATTGTTGAATTTTTTTTTTTTTTTTTTTAAATAGTCTATATGTGTAGACATAAAATATTTATGAAAAAATGACAATTTTTCTGCATTTTTTTTTTTGTTTTCAATTATATTTATATATTCATTAATCTCATTTGTATTTTCATCTATCTCATTAATTTTGGCATCTAATTGTTCAGAAAATATTTTATCATGATTCTGTATAAGTTCATCAACATTTTTGAGTTGATAATTTAATTCTTCTTGTGAAAGTTTACATTTTTTTATAGATTCATTTAATTTTTCTATTACATTTTTATATGATAATATTTTTTTAGATGTAAAAACTATTTCGTCTTTTTTTTTCATTTTTTCAATTTTTAAATCTTTTAATTGTTCTTCTTTTGTGAGTCCACTATTATTATCTCCATTTTCTTTATTATTTAAATTATTACTATTTTGGTTGTTTTCCTTATTATATGAAAAATCATTTTCATTTTTTTCGAAATTTAAAAAAATCGGATTTTTATAATTTTCTTCTTTAAATGGTTGATAATGTAATCCACCATTTGACATAACTTTGACTAAAACATATTCGTTAATAACATAAATAGATTTTATATTTCTTTTATCATTAGTATTTAATATTTCTTGTAATTGATTTGAATCATTGCAAATTAGAGTTTGTGCTATTTTAAAATTATCATATAGATAAAATAATAAAGATGTTGGAAGTAATTCTATATTTAAATATGAATATATTGTATTTCCATTAATTTTTTTTAGAAAATAATTTATATTTTGTAATAAATTTTGACGAGTTATATGATTAAATGAATTTGTAACTATTATATTTAATTTTCCAATATTATTTTTTCCAAAATTGTTTTTTCCAAAATTGCTAGCTTTTATTAAATTATTTTTATCTTCATAACAACTGACTAGCCAAGAATAAAATATATCACCAAGATGTTTTTCAATTATAGAAAGAATTTTATCATTTTTATTTCGATCATTAATTTTTATATATTCTCCAATAGGTCCAATGGGTTCATATTTAAATATATTTTCATTTTTATTTTCATATATACCTAAATTTGTAGATGTTTTATTTGTTAATTTCCATTCTTCTGGAATTGGAAAATATTCTCTTTCAGATTTGTTCAGAATTTTATATGTATGTTTTATATTATTCCGTATTGAATATATATCATAACCATATATATACATTTTTTTTTTAATATGAATATTTTTTATTTTTTGTATTTCAGTTGCTTGGCTAGTAATTATATCTATTTGTTTATCTATTTCTTCAATTTGATTTTGGATTTGTTGTATAGAATATTCTAAATCATAAATTTGATTTTCTTTTTGATTTATTTCATTTTGTAAATTTATTTCTTTTTTTTTTTCATGTGTCATTTTTTCATTTAATAAATTCATTTGTTGTTCATATTTATTTAAATGTTCTTTTATTAAATTTTTATTTTCTTTTCTTTTATTCAATATGTTTAAATCACTTATTGTGTCTTCTTTTTGTTTTATATAACTAGTTTTTAAATCTTTTAATTCATTTAGCATATTATTATATTTGTTTATTTTTGTCATATTTTTCGAAACTAAATTATATATTTTATTATCCATATTTATTAATTTTTTTAGTTCCTCTTTAATACATTCATTTTTTTTAATAATATTACACATTTGGTTTTCTATATTATTTATTACTTTTTCATTTTTTAAATTTTCATATTTTAAATATTCATTAAAATAAATTATAGTACTTTTTAATAATTCATAAAATACAAAAACCTTATAACCATTGTCATATTTTTTTAATTTTTTAAATTCATAACATAATAAATCATTTCTTTTTTTCATATTATTTAATTCTTCTACTTGTGGTGATAATAATATTTCTTTTTGTTTTATTTGTTTTTCACATTCTTCTAATTGGCTAGTTTCTTTATCAATTTCTTCTTCTACTACATCTAAACCAACAGATGTCATAAAAAATTTATATAATCCTTTATCACTAATATTACTAAAAAACATTTTACCTTTTTCTTGATCTAAATATACACATGGACTTTTTATATTCAATTTTATTACATTAAGATAGTTTTCTATATATCCTCGTTTTTGTGCTTGTTTAAATATTGCTTCTTTATTTTTTTCTATTTTTTGGCTTACTGAATGGTAATAATTTGCATTTAAATTAGATGTGCTTTCACAATTAAACGAATTTTCTAATGTATTTTGAACCGAATGAACCCGTTTTGATGTGTCACCATAAATTGGATACATTAAACCAAATTTTCGATTACAATTATTGAGTCCATAAATATAAAATTTACTACTATGAGAAGATATAATTCTTTTCACTACTAGTATATCTCCATATATATTTCTTTTAAATGAATTAATACCAGAATTTGATAAAAATATTTCGATATGACAAATTAAATTTTTTTTATTTTTATCATAATCTTTTATATAATTAGCTATACTTGCATCTCGACCTGCATTTTTTCCTTGACTACCTAATCCAACAGCTATAGCTTGAGCTATAGCACTTTTACCTTTTCCATTTTTTCCAATAATTATATTTTTATAACAATTAAAAGATAATTCTAAATTTTCATGATTTAAAAAATTCCGTATTCTTAATTTTATTATTTTCCCAGTAGTTCCATAAAAACTTTTTATATCTACATCTTCTAATAAATTAATGTTAAATACATTATTTTCAAATTCGTCATCATATAACTCTTTTGTGTCATTTTTTTTAGACTCTTGGATAAGAGGCTCACTAAAATTCACATTCCCATTTTGCTCGAAATTTTGCCCCGTATTTTCTTCTTTATCTCTAATAATATTTTCTAGCCAATTTGAGCTATCACTATCATTTCCACTATTATTACTCATTTCTGTTCTTAGTGATAAATTTGTATCATTTTTTTTTTCATTTATTATTTTTTTTGAAAAAAATGTAGCGGAACTACTTTTGCTTGAATCTAACATGTCTACATCATTTTGTATATCACTAGAATAGTTATTTAAATCTGTATTTATTTTCATTAATTTTGTATTTTTTTTAATATAGTTAATTTTATCATTTTTTTTTTTTTCAACTTGATTTTTTTTAATATAATCTTTATTACCCAATAAGTTATTATCATATATTTCAGAATCATTTAAAATAGAATCGTTGTTTATTTTTATAATATTTTCTTTGCAATTTTCTCCATGGTTATTATTTTCATATGAATTTTCCGACCCATCTCTTTTTCTTTTTTTTTCTTTTTTTTTAACCAATACATTTAAATTATTGTCATCCTTTCTTCCACAACTATCATTAGTATCTAAATGCATCTTATCATTTAATCAGTATTTATTTGCACACTTCTTTTCAAATTTTTTTATTAATAAATTATAATTCTGATTCAGATTGTGAACATATCTAAGAAGCATCAAAACGGAAAAAAAATTTCGTAAAAATATATACGCTATTTTTCACACACAAATGGAAAAATAAAAATATGGAACTGCATTTATATATGCATAGGTGTATCGATAGGACATTCATATGAAAAACAAATTCCTTTTATTTTTTCGCTTATTATATAATATATTTTTTATTTTTTATTTTTATCACTAATATACCTTTATTATTTATTCCTTCTTTTTAGTACCTTTTTTTTGATTTTAAATAAACAATTTGTAAGGTACATATTTTAGGAAATTATAATCCATGCCATATTTTTTTAACAATTTATGTAAAATGTTACAACAAATATACAAATTAAAAATAGCTGAAATAGTTGAAAATAATGAAAAATAATGAAAAATAACGAAAAATAACGAAAAATAACAAAAAATAACGAAAAAATAGTTGAAAAAATAACGAAAAAATAGTTGAAAAAAATAATCACATAACAATGAATTATGAAACAATACTGGTGAAAAAAAAATATTTAAATATCAACTTAATAGAAAGAACAAATTTTATTTTCTGTTTTTTCTTTACAAGTCTATCCTCTTTTGGTTTTTTTCCATAATATATACATGTATACAAAATAAGAATATATAATTAACTTTTTTCATACCATATATATTTTTTTTTTTTTTTTTTTTTTTTTTTTTTTTTTTTTTCATAATTTTAGATAAACAATATAAAAAGGGGAAAATGATATTGGAAAAATATACATACATATATATGTGTGTGTACAAAGCTTTATAAGATAAAAATTGTTTATTAACAAAATGATGATTTCAAAACATAATATATATTTATATGCAAAATAAATGGCCCATATATTTTTCCCAATTTTATGGTAAATAGTTATTTTTCAAATAAATGATAAAAAAAAATATTTTGATGTTTATAATTCTTTGAAAAGATTGTTACATGTCTAGCCATATTCTCATACACAAATATAATTGCATGGTTGGTTTTGTGAAGATATAAAAATATTTTATAATATTTTTTTTTTAATTTTAAAAAATAATATAGTGAGTATATGAGCATATGAGTATAAGCCAACTTCAAACCTTATATATATATATATATATAATACAAATTATAAAAATTGATAATACAATTGTTCGATTCAGTAATTACATACACAACTACTATTATTAATGCGTATATATATTCCTAAAAAAATGGAATAATATATATGTATATAGTGAAGGCAATACAAATAACGATAAATAATATATCTATGATTAAGAAACTCGAAATAATCAGCAATAAAAAAAATATACATAATATATTAAACGGTATGAATTTTAAGTTTGCATAGAATGACATATACCCCTACAATAATATATATGCTATGCTCACAGCTTTTGTAATTTAAGCAAAAAAATGAAGGAAAAAAAAAATGAAAAAATGAAGAAAAAAATGGAAAAAAATGCAATAAAAATGAAAAAAAATGAAAAAAAATGCAGTGTTATAAAACAAATTGCCCCTTCGATTTATTAAGGCACACCCCACTAATCTCTTTATTTCCAATCATGACTAATAATAATATAATTATCTCTCAATATAGCCCACCCCACTAATCTCTTCATTTCCAATCATGCCTTTTTTACATTCTCGTACATTTGGTCAATCTCTTGCTTGTATTTTTTCTGTACAGCGTGTCTTTTTAATTTTCCAGTCGGAGTCATCAAATCATTTTCAATAGTAAATCCCTCCATAATAAAATGAATATCTTTAATTTGTTCATACCCATTTAAGCCATCAGTTTTACCTATTGTAATTAGATCTTGCATAACATCATTTTTGAATTTTTCTAATTTGATAATTTCTTCATTTGGTAGATTTATTTTATTTTCCTTTGCCCATATACTCATGGTATCAACTGATGGAAAAATAATACAAACTAAAAATGATTCATAAGAATATCCAAAAACAAATATTTGTCCAATAAATAATGATTGCTTATAAACAGATTCGATTTTTTCTACAGCTACATATTCACCTTGTGATAATTTAAATATATTTTTTTTTCTATCAATAATTGTTAATGATTGGTTCTGACTAAAAGATGCAATATCTCCTGTTCTTAACCATCCATCACTATCCAATAATTCACTTGTTTCTTTTTCTAATTTAAAATATCCTAAACTACATATAGTTGGTCCTCTTAATAATAATTCACCCCTTGGTGGATTATCTGTAACTAAATAATTCATTTCAGGTACAGAAACTAATTTATATTCAACAGCTGGTAATGGCCCACCTATATGTCCTACATCTGGATCTATAGGATTGGTAATAAATAAACAACCCAACCCTTCGGTCATACCAAAACCTTCCATTAATGGTACACAAAATATACATTTTAATTTTTTTGCTACTTCTACACCAAGTGGAGCAGAACCATTTAACATCCCTTTTAAATTTCCACCTAAAACTTTTTTTGCTTTATTAAATAATAATGTATCCCAAAAAAGACTCCAAGGATTACCTGTACTATTTAATTTTTTAAGTTTCTGATCAAGCCCTTTATGAAATAATGATTGAATAACAGATGATTTTTTTTTTAATGAATTACATATTCTTTCATGTATTCTATTATATAATCTAGGTACACTAAGAAATAAACTTGGCTTTAATTCTTGAACATCATCAGTTAAGGCCAATATATTTCCTGAATAATATCCAATTCTTACTCCTACATGTAAAAATATACACATCATAATTCTTTCATAAACATGTGCTAATGGAAGATAAGATAAATGTGTATCCTTTTCATTTATAGCAACAGAAGGAAATTTTATTGGTCCTAAACAAGATGAAGCAATTTGTGCAATAAAATTTTGGTTAGTCATTATAACTCCCTTAGGATATCCAGTAGTACCAGATGTATAACATAATGAACAAACATCACTTAATTTTCCAGGTTTTGGATCTAATTTTTTTTTTTTTCCTGCTTCTATTAAATCATCCCATGTTACTATTTTTATATTTAATTTATTACAGGTTTTTTTTATTTCTGGATCTATTTCTTTTTCTACTAATATTAATGTTTTTATATATATATGATCAAAATTATCTAAAGATTTTATTAATTTTAAACCACATGCTCTATTACACATAATTGTTTGCATCATTGTCTGATCTAATATAAATTTACTCGATTCTATACCTAATGAATCATATAATGGTACTGTAATGATATTAAATGCATTACAGCTAAAATCACAAATATTCCATTCTTCACAATTAGGTAGATATAAACCTAAAAATCGTGCTTTTGGAATTATGGTATCATTACATTCAATTACTGGACATATATTCATATTTATTAATCCAGAACCAATTAATATTATTAATTCTTGTACTTCTTTAAATGTTTTCCATTTATATTCACCTAATTTATCATTTTTACGAACTCTTGTACCAAAACAATGCCTATTTTTATATTTCTCAGCTGATTTATTAAACATATCCCACACATTATTTAATGGATCATCCTCAAAATTATCTAACAACTTATCATTAAATTGGGGATTTCTATAAACTGCAGTAGAGTCCTTACTTGTGGACGGACTATGCTCAACAGCGTAAATAAGCTTACCCGTTGTAGTAAACATTTTGCACTATTTTTTAAATACAAAATAAAAAAGGAGATAATATCGTTAAAACTTTTATTTGCCTATCTTCCTACAGGAATATTTAGCATATAATTAAAAGAACTTATTGTACAAACAACAAAATAAAATATTCAATAGCATACTTTAATTATGCAGTTTGATAAATATCTCCACAATGAAATATATATTTAAAAATATTATGATGCTTTGCAAGTGTCACAATATACATATTATTTATATATATATATATACATGTTTCTTTATTGTCGGTATGCATACAATGTGTGCTATTTATGTATAAAATTATACTAAATCATATAATAATATTTAATATATTTATGCAAGCATTACAAGGTTAAAAAAAAAAAAAAAATGTATATATTATTATTAAATATAACCCAATTGGGGGAGAGGAATTTTTTTAAAATTTAAAATTAAAATAAAAAAATTATTAAATAACTTATTATTCAAAAGTGTAAACATTCGAACTTTTATTATTCTTCACAATAAAAAATATAACTATACTTGTTTGGTAGTTTTTTTTTGTTTTTTCTTTCTTTTTTTTTTGTTTTTTTCTTTCTTTTTTGTTTTATTTAATTATTTATTTTTATATAATTTCACCGTTCTATGTATGCAATTATAAACAATACAATGTATCAATTATTCTAATCATATATTATAAAATGTATAATTTATCTTTATAAAAATTTTAATATATTTATAACATTAGTATATATTTTTTAGGAAACTTTAACAAAAAAATTTGAAAATAAAAAAAAACAATAAATGTTATTTCCAATGTATTATTTATATGATAAAAAATTTCCTTTATTTTAAAAAAGTATTAATTATTATATATGCACATTATCATAATGCATAAATAAAGAAATCCAGTTTAATAGTATTATTATTACGGGAATTATGTTTGCGAATTAATATATATAAATATTATTTATTTATATTTTACATAATATAAATAATTTTACTATTTACTATATTCATATTTAAGCTTAATAAATTATGCACGCTTATTTTTTCAAGTTTTTTGTAAACATTTCATTACCTTTTAATGCATAATTTTATTATCAAAAAATTTCACACTAATCATATTATTTGTATTTTATTATTTTCATTTGGAAAAACGACATTTAATATTTATCGAATTTATAGTGTGATGAGAACATTTTTTATTATTCTTCAAATTTATGGAAAATATCTGCATAGTAATATATTCATTATTTTAATAATTGTTATAATGCCATCCATCAGTAATATGCATATTATTTTGTAGCGTGACAAACACATCATATTTTATATTATAAATTTATATTCACATATTATCATTTTTAATTCAATAAATTAATAGCTAAATTGTAAATATATTTATAAAAAATATAATACACAAATTCAAATGTAATATCATATTTATATCATTTTGTGAAAATATTTGTTTAATCATATCAATATATATATAACTAATTGTATGCACATTTTTTTTTTTTTTAAATATGTATATTTTAGCTTGTTGCACATATAAATTACTACTTAAAAGAATAAAAACTTTATGAACAGTTAATAAATAGTTATACATAAATTGCTTTTTTTTTTATTTTGCACTATAAATACACACATATTTATGAACATATAAGGAAAATTGGGACTTTGAATTGTTTAGTATTGATTTATAAAATCTTAATAGCGAATTGCACTATTTGCTTTTTAGTACCTTAGCTAGCTGGATAAAATAAAATATAGAAAATCAGGATTTTTCAGTTTACTATTTAAATATGCATATGCAATCTTATCACATACATACCCCGTGTGGCATTCTTTAGCTTATCCCCATCTCTTTATTCGTTGAATTTATAAAACGTCAAATGAACAAATTAATTTTGCATTAATTTTGCATTCGCATGATATTTCCACTTTAAAAGACAACAAAAAATAATAGTAAATAACATAAAAGGGCGATATAATAATTTTTCCCATTTGCTTATTAATTTTTGCTTTGTCTTAATTTAATTAATTTTTCAAGCCGAATGCGTATTATATTTCCGAATACTTAAGGTTATATATTTTTGTTAATATACACAACATAACATGAATGTGTTAATTGTTTTTTGAGTTTCGAACAATCTCATATAAAATAAATTGCTTATAGCATAACATATATGTAATATTAATAAAACAAGGTATGAAATAATACATTAAATTATTTTAAAACAAAAATGAATATTTAAAAATGAAATAAAACATTACTCAGAAAACTTGACAAATAAGGAACGATATATAAAAAAAAATACTCTTTACATTTATAGGGGGTATATATATATATATATATTCATAACATTTAATTAACTGCATAATGAAATGAGGATAAATTATAAAAGAAATTTAAATATGCACATATATAATATGTGACGCACACATAACATGTAAATAAAGCGTGTATTATATATATAAATATAAAATATATGTATACAAACCTATAATACATAGGTATATATATATACAGATTCTAGGAACGCATAAAATAATATAAATTTTCGCATAATGAATTGACACATTTAAAATATAAAGCTATATATATATATTATATTATACATATTATTCAAATTGGCATTTGAATAATTGCAAAAAATTAAAATATGATCAAAAAAAAAAAAAAAAAAAAAAAAACACAAAAGTACATTCATATACATAAAGCATGCGGGTTTTTCTAATACATAAAAATAAATTATTTTTTTTGAAGCTTTCATTATAATGATAGCTATGATTTATTATGTATAATGTGTGTCATATTCTTTATTTTACATACCACTGTAAATATTTATTATCATCATATGTTGTGGTTATGTATATTTGGCATTGCTTGAATTTTACAAATGCGGCACTTGTGTGTTTAAATAAAATAGCAAATATTGTATATACTTTCGCGTTGCGCGGATTAGTTATCCAATTTCATTTTTTTAACTTTTCAATAATCAAAGATTTCTACATCTTGTGCAATTTTTGAAGCTGGTGCTGAAAATTCATCTTCTGGGAAATTCCAGAAATTGGAGCAACTAGCCAAATTGTTGTTATTTAATTTATAAATGTTTTTAAAATTTTCATTTATGTCATATTTATTAACATTGTTATTTTTCATGTGAGGTATATTATTATTATTATTACCATTTTGTGTGTATTGGTCAGGTGTGAGTGATAAATCTGGATTCATTTGTTGTTTCATAATGTTTGTTGGAATAGAAGCAGATTTATATTGCTCGTACATGTTGTTATTAGCATCTCCATTAATATCTGCATCATTATATAAAAAATTATCATCATTATAATTATTAACATTTGTCATTTGTAATAATTTAAAAAAGTTTTTTATATCACTAGTATTAAATTTTTCATTATCATCTTCAATAACTTTTAATACACTATCTTGTGCCGTTATTTCCATATGTTCTATTGTATCTACTAAATTTGTATCATTAGCTTCAGCATATTCTTTTGATGAATTACTTGGCATTCTCATAGGTGATGATGGTTCTTTTGTTGAAAATGAAGAATAATGAATTCCTTCATTTTTTTGTCCTCTATTTATACCATAATGTTGATTAGTTATATTACTATGCCCACTACCCATACTTACACTACTTATATTTGAATTAATTTTTGTATTTATTCCAATATTCATATTTGATCCGCCTATATTTCCATTTCCTGTTTTTACCATATTATTGTTATTATTCATACTTCCTCCTTTTTTTATTAAATTTCCTGGTGATCCTCTATTGTTATTATTTATAGAACAGTTCATATTCATATCCTGTCCCATCATCTCATTTATAGATTTATAACCCGCATTATTATTATTATCATTATTTTTATTGGGTGCACTATGAATTTTTCTAATATTGAAATTATTCAACATTCCGGAATTATTATTATTATTATTAGGATTAGTATTGTTAGTATTGTTCATATCATGATTATTCATTAAAAATGATTTAAATTTCAAGTTATTCATATTATTTCCATCTTTATTATTATCTTTACCTTTTAAAAGAGCATATAATTTATTTGAATAGGAAGAACTTTTTCTATATGACTTGTTCATATTATTATTATTATTAGTAGTAGTAGTAGTGGTAGGATTAGCGGTAGTAGTAGTACTCATTATGTTGTTCATAATATTTTCATTAATATTGTTATGAATAGCTAGCTCATTATTATTATTATTATTATTGTTATTATTGTTGTTCATATTATTTCCCATGTTTGTAGTAACATGATTATGTACACTGTTGTTATTATTATTTGTATTTATATCGATATTGTTAGTTCCTAATAACATATTATTGTCAACACTTGCATTTTTTATATATTTTTTTCCAAATCTTGTGTTATTTAAATTATTTTGCATCGAATAATTATTGCATGACATTGAACTAGAATTTTTTAATTCCTTTTCATTTTTTTTAACAACAACAGAACCATTACTATTATTTATATTTCCTCTATTTTCATCCATAAAAAAATTATTTTTTGATTTATTTATTTTTTGCATAGAAGTAGATAAAGGTGCAGCTAACATTAAATTTATGGCATTTTGAGATGGAGAAATATTTCCAGGTAATGGTCGTAACTCTTCAATATAATGTGCATGTCTACAATGAGATTCAGCATTACATTTTCCTCTTAAAAATTTAGTACATGGTGCAGTTTTATATAAATCTCCAGTTGGCCTTAATTCACATACTGAATGAGCATAACTACAATTTTCATTTTTGCATAATCCTGATTTTTTTGCTAATGGACATAAACTAGTAAATGATAAATCAGGTATTGGATTTAATTCTTCTTGAGAATGTGCAAATAAACAATCTATACCTCTATCACATCTTCCGGAAAAAAACCATGGACACATTTTAGTTTTATAGAATTGTTTTTTCCTTGGTATTTGAGTTACAACTAATGGAGATTGGTTATTCACGTTCTTAGTCAACATTTTAAAATAATTTTATGTATTCTACTATTTTTTTTATACTTGTTTTGATAACTATTATATAAATTATAAGAATTGTTTTAGGGTATGTATATTTTATTTGACTATGTATTTATATAAGCATATATATATATAATATGTATATACAATTACATAGGAGAGTAAAATAATACATTTATAAGTACTCTCAACACAATTTGTTGGTCTTATCAGTAGACATAAAATATATAACTTTTATATCTTTCTTATATTTTTTATATTTTTTTTTTTTATAAAAATATTTATAAATATAAAAGATAACCAAATAAATTCTTTAGGGCTTGTTTGAAATAAAGATATATTTGATTTTGCATATAAAGATTAAAAAGCAATATATATATATAAACAAATAGATGTATGCATATATATATATATAACAAATAGATGTATATGTATATTCTCAACAATGCGCTCTCAATAAAAGTGTATCTCGTATAAATTATATTTATATGTATAAGCTTATGCGTATATATATGATTGCAAATATGTATGTATGTATAAATATTTATAAGTATATGTGCACGTATATATGTATATGTATGTATATATATATATTCATTTATGTACACACATTAAATTTTTAATTAGAAAAGCATGATATTTAATTCCTTCTAGTGTTTCAACAATTGTTGATTCATATTAAAATTCAAAGTAACCAGAAAAAATATGAACAATGGTAAATAGCGAAATGGCAAAATAGCGAAATGGCAAAATAGCAAAATAGCGAAATAGCAAAATAGCGAAATAACAAAAATAAAGGCATGAAAATAAATACAATGATAAAACTGTTTACGATAAAAAAAAAAAAAAAAAAAAAAACGATTTTGTGTATTGTAATTTATTTATATATTTACAATAAAAACGTAAAAAAAATATAAAAATGAAAAAATAAAAAAATAAAAGATAAATTATGCATACACATAATGTGTAATAATAATGAATAATATATTTTATAAAAATATTTTTTTGAATTTTTTTTATATATAGTTGGGAAATTATTTAGCCTTATATACGTGTATGCATCAACTTTTAAAATATAATCACTAATATACTATTTGCTATAAAATATGCTTAACTTAAAAACTAAATTATTAATGTATTAATGGTTATTAATCATTAAAACTTTGCAATATTATATATATATTACATTAAAAAATAAATAAAAGCATAAAAAAAATGTGTGGAAAAAGCACAAGAACAAGATAAACAAGAACAGGAAAAGAGAAAAAAAAGAGAAAAAAAAAGAGAAAAAAAGAGAAAATAAATTAACATGAATTAATGTAAGCTAATGTATGCTAGTGTATGCTAGTGTAAGCTAGTGTATGCTAGTGTAAGCTAGTGTAAAGCATAAATTAAGCCTAATAGGCACTAAACTAAATTCAGATACTAAATTTATATATAAATTAAAATGTGCTATCTTTTATACACAAATGGTGTTTTAAAAATAAAAGAGAAAACTATAAACACATAAAAATAAAATTGGGTCAATTTTATTTAAAGATACATATTAATAAAACAAAAAAGACAACTCTTAAAAAAAAAAAAAAAAAAAAAAAAACTAAGGTATATATGAAAAATATATAATATATTTATTTATTATTATCAAGAAAAAGTTAGCAGATATAATCCAAATAATGATCAAAAATAAAAAAGGATAAAAATATATGCAAAAAAAAAAAAAACACGAAATAATACTAAAAGAAAAAAGGATATAAAAAAGTGTCTATAAATAAAACAATATGTATTACACTAAACTGTCGATATATAACTTAGGACAATAATAATGTTGTAAACAATATAACTATTATATATATATATATAAATATAGCATATATATGTGTGTATACATATAATATTTTACCATATTTAAAAATGTATATTTATAAAAAAAAAAAAAAAATAATAAAATTCAAGAGCGTTATATGTATTTTTCTTATATAAAAAAAAAAAAAAATAATATATATACTTAAAGAATAAATGAAAAATTAAAATATAAAAAAATTGTGAATTTTTAACATTTAAAGAAAATACTAAATAAGGGTATTCTCTAAAGAGTATACATTTTACATAAGTAAATTATATATATATTTTTTTTATTATTTACATATGTGTATACATGTCAAAACATAAAAAAAAATGAATATAAATAATATACAACTTTTTTTTTTAGGGAGTTTATACTATATTAGCATAAATTAGTTATACCAAATATAAATATTATATTAAAAAATTATATATATTGTATTGTTAATAAATTTAAATGCGTATAGAATATAATATATGAATAATTTTACATTATATATATAATATATAGCACTAAATATGCTATAAATATGAATACTGTCGTATAGTTATTAAATGCATGCATTATATATGGGGAGATAATATTTTTGATTTGTATATTTAACATATTAGTGTATAAATAGTATGTATATGTATGTATGTATGACTTTTGGAATTATGTATATATAATAATAAGCTATTTAATAATAATGACAGTAAATATATGTTAAGCCTTTTGCGATATTTAAAACAATATATATTATGTAAAAATTGTTATATATTAAAATGTGAATTTGTATAGGAAAGTAAAATAAATCAAAAAAAAAACAGGGAAAGTACGCATATGGAATTATAATTTAAATGTAGGAAACAAAAATAATGATAAACTATAACATGAGTAACATAAAAAAAAATAGTGTTGGAAAATCAAGTTTTAAGCTTTCTTTTTCTTTGTTTTTGTTTTTTTTTTTTTTTAAATATTCTATGGAATTTTTGTAACTATTATATATAAATATAATAATCTAAGGACACAATGAAATATAATTTATAGAGATAATAATAATGATGAAAATGTTTTTATAAAAAAAATTAATATGCATTTAATATATATATAATAATATAAATTGAAATAAAAGTGAAACATGTTTATTTTATAATATAATATTTATAGTTTTAACAATTTTTTTTTTTTTTTTTTTATTAATTTTCTTATTTTCTTTTTGTCCACGTATTTTTTGTATGTATATATAATATTTATTTATGTATTATTATTATTTCATATAATATATATGCTATATTCCGTTTTTAATTTGTTTCGCGGTAAAAAATTTTTTAATCCTTAAATTTTAATACACTTATAATATTGATATATTTGCCACATAGAAAAATATATTTATATAATTAATACAGACAATTTTCTCAAAAGCAATTTTTCTTATTTTTTTTTTATCGAAGCACCTAGTAACTTCGAAAAAAAATAATAACGTTTTTTTTTTTTTTTTTTTTAATTTCAATATATATTTTGTTTCCGCAACTATTTTTAAAGGGGTATAGTAACATTATAAATTTATATTTCATTTCGCATTTAAGCAAAATGTTTTCACATTTAATATGAATTATATATATATATATATATATAAAGATACATGAAAATTATTTAAATATAATTTAAATTGCATTTTATTAATCATATAGAAATGAATGCAAGAAAAAAAAATATGTATGGAACAAAAACACAAATAAAATACAAATGGATAATACGTAAAATCACCATCCAATTATATAATTTTTTTACCATCTTTACATTTCCTAAAATTTCCGCATGCTATATTTATTACTATATACTAAAAAATAGCAAAATAGCAAAATAACTATTCTTAATTATGTTTTTTCTTAATTATGTTTTTTCTTAACTATGTTTTTTCTTAACTATGTTTTTTTTATTATATTTATATAAACCATAGTAAAACGTTCTACATTTAATCATGCAAAAGTAATATATTGATATTATAGCCTATTCTTATGCTTTTTTATGCATTTCTTATTTTTTTTGTGTACTACGTGATTTCTTTTCGTTCCCCCTAATCATAGTTACTCTCCCTCATATACTACCCTCATATTTGTTTCTCTAGGAATATAATGCAATTATTATAAAAATATAGAATGTGAAAATAAAAGCGTACTAGCCTTATTTCCATTAATATTTTCATAATTTATAAAAATAAAAACGCGTTTTTATTGGAAAATATAATTAATAAAAAGTGTACGCATTTTTCTATGTTTTATTGTTATTCTATATTTATTTATCATCTCTATATGAAAATTAATCAAGTTAAAAAATCTAAAACAATTATCTCCTTATTAAATAAGTATAAAATAATAGTTTATCACACATATTTATAAAACCCCACCCCCTATTACTACTTAAGCGATAAATTTGACTTTATTATTATATATACTTTAAAATATTTGTTTTTTTATTGATAAAAAAAGTACCTTAAATGAAATAAATTTAGTATACATTACAATAAAATTTGTGTGAGAAATATATTTAATTTTAGGAAAAAATAATAGGTCTTTGCCTTTTTATGTTTTTCCTTTTTTTTATTCTATTTCAAAATTTATTTTCATAGTTAAATAATTTTAAAATTATTACTATCCTTTATAAAAAAAAACAACATTTCATACAACAATATGTACATATGCTTTTGGTGATTATTTTGAAAATGCTTTTCTACTTATTTACAGATTTTATATTTAAATTATAAGGTATAAAAATTAAATGTAAATCAATGTTAATTCTCCTGTTTGTAATTTTTATAACATCATTTGATTTAACAAAATAGCTCGATCACAATAATTCATTATTTCGTGAATTTTTTATATAATGAAATATCACTTTTAATATAAAAAATAGTATAATAGTATAATCGTAAAAATAGTGTAATCGTAAAAATAGTGTAATAGTAAAAATAATGCGATGTACTATTTTGATATTTCTATGCTATTTTGATATTTTTTTCAAATTTTATTAGCATTTAGCTAGTTTTCCGCTAATAATTATGAACAGTAAGGAAAAAAACAATTTTTTTTATAAACCAAAAAAAAAAAATACAAATAATTTTAATAATATCAATAAATGTGAAATCATGAAAATATTGTTAAATTACACATTTTTAAAGATTTAATAATTTTAAAAATGTAACGAAACAACATATTGATACACACTTAGAGATAGCTAAATGTGGTGGCACAAATTTATGTAACAAATTTCAATATTTTATTAATATTTACCAATGCTAATTTTATACACTTTTGACAAAGGTGTACACAAACACATATAATTTATTATCATATCCTCAAACTTTAATCAAAATTTTACTAAATTTATATGCATAATGAAATTTTGGCTTTAATACGGTAAATTATAATTTTTATTGTATAAAGGGAAACGGAGATAGCTATTTTAAAAAAAAAAAAAAAAATACAGCCAAATTTAGCTAGCTAAATATTTTTTTACGTTTTAATTTCCATAGTATTAATATTATTTTTATTTTTGTTTTTCCCTTTTGTATATACTCTTTGATCACTTGGATTAAATCCACATTCTGGTGCTCCAATTACAGCCCATTCTGGTGTTTCCTCACAATAATCTATAGCAGTAAAATTTGCATTTTGTTTAACAAGTGATTGAAATTTTTCATAATTTATCCAAGTATGCCATTTATTATTAATTTTAAAAATTTTTTTAGCTATTAAAATACTACATGAATGTTTATGTTCACATGAAATTTCATATATATCAGAAATAGAACGCTTCGAATTTATTAAATGAAATGCAAATTGGTAAACTTCTTCGTGCCAAGGTATATTTTTCATTGTTAATTGATATCCTTCAGATGATCCACAATATGTAACAGCTTTTATTTCAATAAAATCAGGATATCCATATTCAATTAATTTAGCATAACTTGAAATTTCATCAGACATCATGTTATATTCTTTTACTAATGTAAATCGAAATACAGTTCTTTCTTTTTTTTCCTTTAAAACTTTAATACATTTAAGATATCTATCCCAATAATCTTTAAATAATGGTCTATCAATATTTTTTAAAGCTTCTTTATTTGGTGCATCAATAGAAATATAAAGTTGTGTAACTTTTTTTAATTTTTTTAATTCATTTGGAAATTGCGCATTTGTTACTAAAAATGTAGAAATATTTTTTTTATGTAATTCATCTATTAAATTATTAATATCTGGATACATAATAGGTTCTCCTACAAGTGATAATGCACAATGTTTAATATTTTTAGCATTTTCAAATCTCTCATTAATTACATTTTGAACTCCTTTTAATTCTTTTATCATATTTTTATGTTTTTTAACTGCTTCACTAACTATAAAATCTGCTTCATCTTTATTCCATCTCCATTTTGTTCCAACTGGATTTTTATGATGTCTCCAACAAAAAACACATTTATTTGCACAAGCTAAACTAGGCGTAGCTTCCATACATTGATATGAATTGATTCCATAAAATGTATGTTTATAACAGCCTCCTCGACCTCTTAATTGTGATTTTGTCCATCTACATAATTTTACTGCACTATGCGACCCAATTATTTTATATCCTTCTTTTGTTAATTTTGTTCTTTGATTATCTGTTAACATATCTTTTATTTTATTTGATAATAAATCTTCTAATTCTTCGGAACTATTACAATTTATTTCATCATTATTTTCACTCATAGATTCACTGTTAAAATCACTATTAATTAATTCATCATTTTTATCATATTCTTTTTTACAGCATTCGTTTACAATTGGTGTTTCAAAATTATTATTTATGATTTTTTTTTTGTTAATATATTTATCATTTCCATTTAAACAATTGTTAGAAGTGCATCCACATTTTTCATCACTATTTCCATCTATGTTAGATGTAAAAAGTGAAATATGACCATTGATATTATTAATTAATTTATTTTGGTCATTATTTATACTGTCACCTTTTTTAATATTATTATTGTTTAATAAATTGGTTGTTTGCTCATTTTGCTTATCATTAATGATCCTATTTTTTACATCCTCATTTTTTTTACAAAAATATGTACAATAATATTTCAAAGTGTTATAATTTTTTCTATTTGAGTAATGAAAAAAGTTATTACTAAATTTAGTGTAATTAAAATTATATAAAAAAAGAGATAGACATATTTTTGTTAATAAATTAGATTTCCATTGTATAATTTCTTCTTCATTATCCATAGTTGAACATAATTTTATAGTTTTTTCTAATTTATTTGCTCCTAATGATGATAAAAATTTATCACATTTTTTAATAGGAGTACAGAAATATGTATTTCCATATTCTTTATTTCCAAAACCAACACAACTATAAAAAATATTTTTTAAATAATTTTTTTCGATTCTAAAATCATTAATTAAATCAGTTAGAACATCTTCTAATTTATAACAATTTGCTGGAAATGCTCCAAAATTATATGTACTAATAAACATAAATAAAAAATTTAAATCATTATTTTCACTATTTTCAAAAAAAGTATAACTATCAAATTCGTTACCATTAACTAAGCTAAAATTAATTTCACTAACATTATTTTTTATAGAACAATTTAAATAATTATTAAAATGTGTATTACCACATTTAATTATATTTTTTTCATATTTTTTTAAATTGTCAAAATTATCTTTTGCTTCGTTTTTCAATTTTGCCGATTCGTTTTTCAATTTTGCCGATTCATTTTTCCAATTTTTTTCAGAATTTCCGTCTTTATTTTTTTTTAATAATTTAGATCGAAAATATTTAAACATATAATCTTCTATATTATTTATTTCATTACTTATAGATCCTTCAAAATTTCTGTCATTTTTTTTATCTCCTTTAGTTATTGTATTTATGATATTAAAATTATTTAGTATATCATTAAAAAAATTTATTAATTCATTTAAAAAAGTTTTTCCTGCATTATAGCTAGTAATATTTTCAGATCCATAAATTAAAGTAATATTTATTTTAGCTTTTTTCTGAATTGAATAGATATTAATATTGGCTACCTCATTGGGAGGCAGTACAATTTCATCTTCTCTTTTTGTTATCATCCCTTTTTTGACTTATTAATTTATTATTCTATATATTATAATATTTCCAAATATATTTATAAGTTATATTAAAATTATTTATATTCCATTTATCCATAAATGTATGTAAATATTTTTTTTCATCTTTTTTTATATTACTTATGAATATGAAATTTGTTTAAAATATCCCCAAAAATTATAAAATAAAATGCACAAAATATGCAAATAAAATAATAACAACTTTTATACATTATATATAGGCAGATGCCATAAATGGCTCTGCATTTAAATAATATCCATAAAAATATCAGACCCAAATATATATATATATAATTTTTAAAACAAAAAAAATTTTTTTTTTTCAATTCTAAAATTTATACCATTATAAAAAAAAAGTCGTAATAATTAAATTAAGCAGAAAAAAATAATCAGAAAAAAATAGCCAGCAAAAATTATGCAGCAAAATTATGCAGTAAATTTAGTTCATATAATTATGCCAAATTTGATGGCAGATCAAGCCGAAAATACCAACAAATAATTTACTGTTCATTCAAATATTAACGAAACAATATACAATTATATATTTACGTTTCGAATTTTTTTGCATAATGCATTAACATCCGCACTGTTTTCCCACTTAGTAAATATGCATATAATCTACAACATCAAAAAAAATCAAAAAAAAATCAAAAAAAATAATAAGCAATATTTTTCCAATTTCAACTATATTCCATATTGAGTGTTGGCACCTTTAAACGAATTTTCTTATTTTCATTTTCTTATTTTCATTTTTTTATTTTCATTTTTTTACCTGCCATTTTTTTAGTATAAGTCATTTTAAAAATAGCTCATTTTAAAGATGACGGAAAGAGAAAGAGAAAAATGAGTGTGAGCATAGAGATAGCCATATGTTGAAATAATGTATACAATTAGTTATATATATATATTATTATTTTTTAAATTTTATTGCTAATATTATTTATCAAAAATAATAATACCCTTATTAATCATATTTTTATGATTATCCTATTCATATATATGCATATGCATACTTCATTACAGCCCCAAAGGTCAACATAAAAATATTCAAGTGTTAAATTTGTACAATTTAGAGAAGCGAAAATAATAAATGAGGGCAATAACTATAATGGCATTAATTACACACACTTTTTTTTTTTTTCCATAATTTTCCATAATTTTTGATAGCTCTCATATTTAATTGTAGTGTGTATTTTTGATTTGGGGAAATGGTGTAAAATAAAATAAAATAAAGTAAAATAAAATAAAGCAAAATAAAATAAAGCTCCATTTTAATGATAATAAAAACCGATTTTATAATAAAGCTTTAAGTTGATATTAAATATAAGGTAAAAATATTTTACTCGAAATTTATTCAGTTTTAAAAATAATATATATACATACCAATTTTTTTTAAAATTAAAAAAATATAATAATAATACATGGAATAATGATGCCATAAATTATCTTTATTCAAAATTTATGTTTTATAAAAAAATAAAAATATATAAAATAAAAGACGTTACTATAAAAATGTTAAATATTAAAAAATTCCACAAAAATGTAAAAAAACATTCACAGCTGATTTCATCACAATTAAAATAAAATATAATTGTAAAAAAATTGGAATTAAGAAAAGGAAAAAATTAAATAACATTTTTATTAATCTAGTAAATGGATAAACATTTGAATATAAACAATTTCCCCGATTTTTTCCTATATATATAATGATAAAATTAAAAAAAAATATATTTTTTTTGTTATAAATTTTTATTAGTGTAATTAATTGTATAATATACGCCCTTCGCATATTTGAATATACTTTTAATTAATTAAATATTTGTATAATTAAATATTTGAGTAATTATTTATTTGGAAAAATTATTTTGACAATAAATATAAAAGAATATAATTTTCCCAACATTATTGTATATACATTTAGGATAGGATATATAGTCCTACATAAATAATTATAATTTAAATTTGTTTAGAGAAATTTAAATATTGGTATATATTATTAAAAATATGAATAATTAATCATATTTACATTTTTTGAATATAATGGATGATGATTTCGCACGAGCTTTAAATAAATTCAATTCAAATCGTATATTTAATAAAAATAATATAATAAAAAATGTTAATAAAATTCCAGAGCAAAATAAAAAGAAAACACAATTGGTCTTAAACAAATTAAAAGAAGATTTGGAGTTAGAATATATTCATAATTCTAATAATAAAATATGTCAAAAGTTTTTAACATTGTGTTTAAGAAAAAAATCAGGAAAATTAAATGAGCATTCAGATAAAATTATATTGGTAAGTTTTATAAAAATTTAAATTAAATATTAAGGAAAATATTTACACATATATATATATATATATGTCTTACTTCATATATCTCTTGTGAGCATTTATTTATTTTCACTTTTTTTGTACAATTAACCATTAAAAGAGAAAATAATGCTCATAAAAAAAGTTATTTTTTTTTTTTAAAAATTGAATAATGTTTAAATAGTCATTTAATTATCTCAAAAATTAAAGTAATTAAATTCACGCTTAAACGTACAACAATTAGATTAGACAATTTTGGCGTTTTTCACTTGCTCTTTACATTAAAACGTGAAAATTTATCACTCCGCAAATTTATCACTCCACAAGCTTATGCACTGTACATGTTTTTCATCTTATGCACTACACAAGTTTTTCATCTTATGCACTACACAAGTTTTTCATCTTATGCACTACACAAGTTTTTCATCTTATGCACTGTACATGTTTTTCACCTTGTACACCTCCCCATTTGTAGCCCGTTTCGATATTAAAGACGCTAGAAAAAGGAACATATAGTAATGAAGTTAGCTTCCCTTATACATTCAGTTTAAAGAATGTGCAGAATAATTACATGACCCATGCATGTGTTTTAGAATTTAGTTCAAATGAAGGAATAATCGAAGTTTCAGAAAACATAAAAGAAAATTTAGGAATATTTGAAAAAAATGGAGTAATAAGAATTTTAATAAGTTATGCAAATTTATCAAAATGTGATTTTATAAAATTTGAATCATTAAATGAAAATATAAATGATATAAAATATGTGAAAAATTTATTAGAAAATAAATTAAGTTTAAATTATAGTACACTAACTTTAGGTGATTATGTACATATTAATAATTTAAAATTCTATATTAGTGAATTAGAACCAGATAATGCAGTCTCTTTAATAAATACCGATATAACTGTTGATATATGTGAACGTAAAAATATTAATGAAAATCAAATAGATTTTTTTTCAAATGACAATAAAATTAGCAATAATAATAATCCATATGAAATAATAAATAATACTCAAGTAAATATTAATAATACTATTAATGGTGAATTTAAAAAATACAAATTTATAATTAATTATAATATATTAGAATTATTAAAAAAAGGTAACATATCTATAAATATATATTTAAAATCAGAAAATATAAATAATTTTCATATTTTTATTTCTTTTCCACCTTATGATGATGTGTCTGAAACGGTACATCATATACATGTTGATGATTGTACTGATCAAATTAAAATAGATAAAGATCTTATTCAAAAATGTTTAAGATATCATTTTATTTATTTTCAAAATGACGAAAAAAATGAAAATATTCAACTTTCTAATACCAATGATAATAAAAATAATAATCTCTTATGTTATGATACAAATAATTTGAATCAAAAATCTTATCAAGATTATTCCGAAATTTTGGAATATTTATATGATCAATTTTTTCCACATATAATATTTATTGGTATATTATCAAATAGTAACATTCCGTTGAATTATAATTTATCATCTAATGTAATAGAAAATACTTTAAATTTAACCAAAAATAAAGATATAGAAAATCAAAATATAAAAATTAATACTAATGAAAATATCATAAATAATCAAAATTATATAAAATGTGATAATTGCCTTAAAGATATTCTCGATTATAATATAAATATGCATAAAATACATTGTATAAAAAATTTCTCTATTTGTAATATTTGTAAACAACCATTTAAAAAAAATGAACTTATAAATCATATACATTGTGATATATGCAATGAAGGAATGCATATAAATGATAAAAATAAACATAATTCTATATGGCATGTAAAAATAAAATGCTTATGTGAAAAATATTTTTATAAAAAACAATTTATTTTTCACCAAAAATTATTTTGTCCAAAAAAATTAATTTTTTGTCCATTTTGCAACATATTTACTGCACATTTTACAAATATTTATGATGAAGATTATATTATTGCTAATTTTTTTGATAAATTGGATAATAAACAAATTAACAATATTTCTCCAAATACTAATGCACACATTAATTCAAATTTTGAAACAAAATCAATTGGTTATTATGTAAACTTATTACATAATAATTTTAATTATTTTTTAAAGTATATAAAAAACTCAGAACATGAAAAATATTGTGGATCAAAATCTATTTCTTGTATAATTTGTAAAAAAAATATGTACAGAAATTTATATTTAAATCATTTATGTTCAGTTCATAATTTAACCAAAATTGAGTCATTTAAAATTATTAACGAAAACATTCAATTGCAGTAATAATTATGAACAAGTCATAATTTAACCAAAATTGAGTCATTTAAAATTATTAACGAAAACATTCAATTGCAGTAATAATTATGAACAAGTCATAATATTTTTACAAATTAAAAAAAAAACTGCCCAATTTGGCTTGGTGGAGTAATATACGTTATTCAAATGTTATGAATATAATTCGTTATTACATATATATATATATACATATGTATATATATGTGCATTTTTTGTATTTCATCATTATTGTTTTTTACTTTCTATGTCCTTATTTGTCTGTTTTTTTGTTGTGTAATATAGAAAAGGTTAATGTATATGAAAAAAAAAAAAACTAAATTTCTTCACACAATTTTTTGTGTATGTTCACACACCAGTGTAAATATATATTAAATGAGTTTGTATGCCTTATTACCTTTTCATGTTTTTAATTCAAAACAAGAACGGCATAAAAATATTCAAAAATATTCAAAAATATTAAAAATGTATTAAAAATGTATTAAAAATGTATTAAAAAATATTAAAAAGGATTGTCCAATGTTTACCATAAACAATTATGGGTAGCTTAAAAAAACAATTTTTAATAATTTTAATGAACATGATTATTTATTTACAAACTCCGGGAATATTTTACCATGTATCCATATGAATGAATTAATTATATTTTTGTCGAAAGATTTCTTTCTCATTTTAACATGTACATATACATATATATACATATACATACATATACATATTTAATGCTCTAAAATGATATATAGTCCTTTTAAGCATTATAGTTACATCATTTAAAAAAGTGTGTACATATAAGAGGTGATAAATTGTTTGTTATTTTGTTTGTTGTTTGTCTTTATTTTTTCAGGTGAGAAATAAAAATATTGAAAAAAATTTAATATTAGAAAGCTAAAAAATGCAAATGTTTTATTTACGTTTTTTCTCATATATTTGAAAGTAATTTTTCATAAAATAAAAATTATTAATATCGTTTTATGTTACTTTTTTTTTATAATTTATTAATTTTATCCAGTTTAGCTGTATTTTTTTGTATTTTATTTATTGTGTATAAATTTATACAATAAAAAAAATGAAATATGACCACGTATATATATATGCACTTTACCTTACACTATTAAAAAGCAAATTAAAGAACAAAATTAATATAAAATAAAAAAATAAAAAATAAGTCATTTTTTATATTTTTTTTTTACTTTATTTTAAATTATTATATAATATATATCTATATTTTTTACAAATTTATATAGGGAACTATAAGTTTCATTGTGGTAATTGTTGTATTATGTAGTAGATAGTTTTTTAAATATTTATAATATTATCCATTATTATTTATATATTTTAACAGAAATATACTCATATAAATTAAAAACAATTACCAGAACTTGCGCCACGAGGAATTACTATAAGACTGTTTCGTAACATTTTCCCTTCTTTATATATATACATATATATAATATGTATATAATATATATATACAGATAGCTACCCCATTAAGCATCAATATTTTTTAAGTTTATACATATCGTCTGGAAACGATTTTGTAATAAGATAATTTGTTATATTTATTTATAAAAAATTTCATATACAGGCAATAAAATATTTCCTTATCAAGTGATGAATGCATTTATGTATTTTTTTACAAAATAAATGTTAAATTAAAATAAGATTTCTCAAAATATTAGTTATCATATATATATGCCAATTTACTTGTTTAATATATATATATTTTTTTTTTTTTATTTTTATAATAAATAATTTATCATATAAAATTTTAATGTATGTATAAAAATCAGCCAAATTGTATCGAATACCATTACACATATCTACAACACATACCTATAAGAGATTCTTATAATTTATATTTATATGTTTTATTTTTTAAAATGGGAGGGGTAATATCTAGAATAGTATCAAATAATGAAGAGTCAAGTTTGGCTTTATCAGGAAAACCAACATTAAATTTTAAAAAAAATGAGGGTTTCAGAATTAAAAATAAGTTAAGAATGGCAAAAAATCGAATTCAAAATTTTGTCAAAAAAGGAATGAAAACAACATCTTGGGTTGTTTGGGTAGCAGGCGTTTCAGTTGTGGTTTTAATTACCCCAATTGCTTTTCAGTATGAAAAAGAATGTCAGCTTTTTGAAATGCAAGCTCAGTTTTTTCAAGCCCAGCAAGCAGCAAATGTGCCTCAGTTAAATTGACACTAAAAACGGGAACGAAATATAATGGAAATATAATGGAAATATAAAATAATACCATTACCAAAATATAAATAATAGGATATCCTAAAGGAAAAACACACATTAGGCAAGGCAAAGCAAGGCAAGGCAAAGCAAAGCAAAACAAAACAAAGCAAAACAAAACAAAACAAAACAAAACAAAACAAAGCAAGACAAAACAAATGACAATAAGTAGCCATTGTTTATGTTCAACTTTTACAAAAAATTACATTATGCCTATTAGAAAATATACATACATTATAAGAATTTATTTATGAATTAATTATCACATGTGTGTGCAATATTATGTATATATAAACTTTAAATAATTTTACAATACATTCATATGCCCTTTTTGTAATTTTTTTTACCGGCATGCTTTTTAATAAGCATATAAACCATAATTTAATTTAATTTAATTTAATTTATGTTTTTTGTTTTTTAATAAATTTTACATTTTTGTATTTTCCTCATTTTAAATAACTTAAATTTGTATCTTTTTTTTTAATGAGCTAAATAAAAAATTATAACACCTTAAAAAAGTTAGATTAAAATTAAAGAATATCTTAACCATATTGAAAAATATAATTTTTGAAAATCTACATTTTTTTTTAAATTAATAAAAAAAGTGTATAATATTTTTTGAATAAAAATAATGTTAATAAGTTTGTAAAAAAAAAAAAATAAATCATATACATAAAAATGTGCTACACATTTAAGAATTTTTTTAAGGGGTGTAAAATGAAAAAACAAATATATCATTAAAAATAAAAGTAATTTTTATAAGTAAAAGTAATTTTTTTAAGTAAAAGTAATTTTTAAAAATAAAAGTAATTTTTTTAAAACAAATTCCTTTGTACAAATTAAAAGTATTTTTTTTATTTTACTCGAAAAAAAACTAAATAGAAATATTATTTTATAAATAAGACCAAAAAAAAAATAATAATATAAACTGGAAACAATATAATAAAATATATTAATTTATATTAAACCTGTATCGAAAATATTATATAATTATTAATGAAATTATTTCAATTTAACAATACCTCCAGCTTCAGTCAATTTTTTTTTCCAACTTTCCGCTGTCTCTTTATTGATTTTTTCAAAAAGTGTGTGTGGTAAATTATCAACTAAATCTTTTGCTTGTTTTAAGTTTAATTCTTTTTTTATTTCTTTAACTATTTTAATTATTGGTATTTTTTTATTTGGTTCAACACTTTCTAAAATTAAATCATATACTTTATTTTCATCTTCTTCTTCATTTTCTGAATTTCCATCTTTATCAGATTCATTTTGTTTATTCCCTTGACCATCTTTGTTATCTCCAATATTTTGTTTTAAATCTACCGAAAAAGTTATTTCAATTTTTTTCACAAGTTCGCTAGCTTCTAATAAAGTTAGCTCTTTTAAGCTTTCTATTATTTTATCAACTCTTTCACTTTTTAATTTAAATTTGTTATTATATAAAAATGCATCCTTTTTAAAATTATATGAATTACTTTTATAATTTAATGCATTTTTTCTACCATTATAATTATTATTTAATCTATTATCATAATATAAAAAATTATTATAATTAAATTTATTATGTTCTTTTGAAAACTTAAAACATACTGAATATTTAGCAAAATATAAGAATATATATATAATATATATAAACCTACATAATTTTGAACTAGCTATATAGTTTATTTGTCTAAAACATATATTTTTTTTTTTTTTCATTTTCATTATTATTTAATAAGTTTATATTATTCCCTAAATTTTTATTTACTCTTTCTGTATTTTTCATTCTTCAAAAAATTATGCATTTTTAATTACTTCCTAATTTGATCTTTTGGAAAAAAATGTTTTATAAACTTATTATTTTTTTCAATTTTTTTATTTTTTTCAATGTTTTTAATCTTGAATATATCGCCGATATTGTTCCTTACATATCAGGGGTAGGAACTAGTCGAGCTTTGCTAACCAGTTATGTGCTAAGGTGTTAACTGTTATGATTTTTATATTCTCCAATATATTTAATAATAATAATAATAGTAATAGTAGTAGTAATAATAATAGTGATAGTGATAGTAATAGTGATAGTAATAGTGATAGTTTTTTTTAGATCGTAATTTTTGTATAATATTATGTACATATATGCACACACAACAATTAAAGAATATGTTTAACCTCCCTCCCCCAATTTTGATTATTATAAATAATGTTTATACATAAACTATAATATATATATTTATTTTGCATATTTAAAAAGTATACATTTTACTAAAATTTTTTAAATTAATTAATATTTACTCTAAAGGGGTGATTTAAAATTATGAGGGAATTAATAAAATATTTTTTTTTTTTTTTTTTTTTTTTAATAATATATATACACATTATTACTAGCTAACCAAATTTTTTTTTTTTTTTTGGAAATTTTTTTTTTCTTTACTTTTTTTTTTATTAATTATAAAGCTAAAAAATGAACAAACTTAACTTATTTATTTATGTATACACATATTTATAATATGTTTAAAAAATCGGGCTTTTTAAATTCATTTTAGTTTGTTGCAAATGTTTAATATATATGTAGTATGTTTTTATTTGTTAAAAAAATTATAAGTAAATTGTTAAAATACAAAAAAAAAAAATTAAAAAATTAAAAAAAGAAACAAAGGTTAATATATATATTATCCATATATTTTTCTTTCTTTTTCATGAAAACTATTATTTTACAAAATATAGAAACAAGCGGATGGATATACAAATTTTTTCAAGAATAGTTAAAAATAAATAATTATACAATAAAAAAATTAACAATATCAATAAAAAAAAAAACAGCGAAAAATACTTTCCACAGTTGTGGCTTAAAAAGTGAGCATTTTTCAACAGGGCTTATGATAAAATTTATAGAACTTAAAAATAAATCATTTTAAAAAAAATAAAACAATAATTTATTCTCGTACCAATCATTGTGTATTCCATATTGTGTATTCCCTATTTTATGGCTGCCCATTGTGTATTCCATATTGTGTATTCCCTATCCTGTTTTCTTTTTACAAAATACATATGAGTGTATGTGTTAAGACGAGGTGTTAAATTGGTAATAACATAAAAAATATGACCGCTTCAATGTAAAAATGTTATATATGTGTATGCATATATTAACAAAATGGGGGCATAAATAGTCTTGAAAGCTAGCCAAATGTGCATATATATGAGTTCTTTGAAATTTGATGGCGATTTGTTTATTTTTAGAGAAATAAAAAAAAAAAAAAAAAAAATCAATTGGAATCAGTATTTGTATCATCAACATTAATTGTTATGTTCATATCTTGAGATAAAATTTTTTTAGCATAATGATAATCAGAATTTGGAGATAATATTTTATTTATTTTGTATTGGAAATATTCATCTTCTGTTTCATCATTTAATTTGATAGGAACAGAGAATGGATCATTTATTTCTTTAACATCATTAGTTATATCTATATCAAAATATTTAACATTTTCTATTGTAATATTTTTTAATTTATTTGTATAATATTCCATACAATTTTTATCATGATTTATTATATTAACTTTTAAATCTTTTTCATTTGACATTTCAAAAATTGACATATTGTTTTTTAAAAATTCCATATCTTCTACATTTTCCATTTTTTTTTTTTTTTCAATATTCTTTTTTAATATTATATTTTCAGATATAAAATTGTTTTTTTTTATATAATCTTAATGAATTTATTTTCAAATAGAATGGGGTTTACTACACATATATAATTATAAATATGCATATGTCTCTAATTTAATCGCCATAAGGTTTTTTCACATATGAATTGTCTAAGCTTTTGTAGTATCCGAAAAGTTGTATGTATCTATGCATGTACAGTACAGGATAATAAGCAGCTAACTATTGACTAAATGGGTAAATATTATGACTAAATGGGTAAATATGACTAAATGGGTAAATATGACTAAATGGGTAAATATTGCAAATGTATGGGTAAATATTTCCTCACAATATTTATGGTTAGCATTTCCCCCTAAATTTAGGGTCTTTTACATGCATGGCTTCCAAAGGTATATACATATATATGTGAAAATAGCTATATATAAGAACAAAATAAAAATTTAAATATTTTTGTCGCTTTATTTTTTAATTAATAAGATGGGAATTTAGTTTTTTTTTCAAAAAAATTGTATATATAGTTAATTTATAAAAATTGTGGAAAATGGCATATTGTGATGTTCTCTAATAATTTGATAGTTGAGACTAAGGAGAAACAAATTAAAAAAAAATATAAGAAAAAATAAAATAATGCATATAGTTTAAACAATATGTTGATGTTATAATTCACAAATAATGCATACACCTCTATTTATAATAAAAAAAAATATAATATCTTTACATACATATGCGTAATAATAATATATATAGTCTGGGCAAATTCGGGGAAACAATATAATATATTTTTATATATTTATATTTAAATATATATTTAAGAGTCCACTGAAAAAGAGAAAAAAATATGTATAACGATAACGGTTTAAATTTTTTTCCATATTTTACAAATTTTTGTTTTTTAAATTATTTAATTAAAGAAAAACATAAAATAATATATAATCAAATTAAAAATATATTTTTTTAATTAATTATATATATGTTTTTTTTTTTTTTTTTTTTTTTTAAGCCATATATATTTGTTTACATATAACAATTACCCCATAAAGGCGTAAAATAATTCATTTTTTTTTTTTTTATTTATTTTTTAAAATATATGATTTTTTTAAATCATTTTTATTAACTCCTATATTAGCATAATCCTTTGTATGCACATATAAACATTTGATAATTTACCACAAAAAATATATAGATGTATATCCAGATATATATTTTTAGCAATTTTTAAATAGGGAAGGAAACAAATATAAAGTTGGCCACTTTAATATATCATGATTTTATAGAACCAAGGGAAGAAAAAAGGTTGCCAAAAATTAAAAAATAAATAATCGAATAAAATTATATTACTGCCAAATCAAAAAAACGTATACTCAAATTGTAGTACTATTGAATAGTTGGGGTAAAGACATTATTATATGCGGGATAATAAGAAATACATAACTATCATGCTTTGATATTATGCTTCGATGTGATTTTTTCCTATTTATAATTTGTGACCTTTAAAAGGCTAGACATATTATATATACAATTTGTTCCTTGTTTGTTTAAAAAAAAAGATAAAAAAAAAATAATTATTCAGGGCATTGAATATAAGAACTACGTATATGTATTAGAAACGATAGGATATCAAAAAATACACACATAACTGAATTAGATATAAACAATTGTCATCACTCACAAATTTATCAAAATATATATTTTGTGCACAATGTCAATATTGCAAAAGATAGCTGATATAGAGGCCGAAATGGCCAAAACCCAAAAAAATAAAGCCACGAATTTTCATTTGGGGTTATTAAAAGCAAAACTATCAAAATTAAAAGCTCAGTTAATTGAAGGAGGTGGAAAAGGAGGTGGAGAAGGAGAAGGTTTTGATGTTTCAAAAACTGGAGATGCAAGAATAGGGCTTGTTGGGTTTCCATCAGTTGGTAAATCAACATTATTAAATAAATTAACAGGAACATTTTCGGAAGTTGCATCATATGAATTTACAACATTAACATGTGTTCCTGGAATATTTAAATATAAAGGAGCCAAAATGCAATTATTAGATTTACCCGGTATTATTGAAGGGGCTAAAGATGGTAAAGGTAGAGGTAAACAAGTTATAGCAGTAGCAAAAAGTTGCTCACTAATTTTAATAGTCTTAGATGCATTAAAACCATTATCTTTTAAAAAAATTATAGAAAAAGAATTAGAAGGGTTTGGAATCAGATTAAATAAAAAACCACCAAATATTATTTTTCAAAAAAAAGATAAAGGTGGTATAAATATTACACATACTGTACCGTTAAATAATTTAGATGAAGATATAATTAAATCAATTTGTCATGAATATAGAATTATGAATGCAAATATATCAATAAGATGTGAAGCAACTGTTGATGATATTATAGATGTGATTGAAGGAAACAGATTATATGTACCATGTATATATGTATTAAATAAAGTAGATCAAATAACTATGGAAGAATTAAATTTAATTACAAGATTACCTCATAATATTCCTATATCAGCACATTTAGAATGGAATCTTGATGGTTTATTAGAAGCAATATGGAATTATCTTGACCTAGTACGTATATATACTAAACCTAAAGGTCATATCCCAGATTATGATTCCCCTGTTATTTTAAAAAAAGATAAATCAAAAGTTGAAAATTTTTGTAAAAAAATACATCGATCATTACTCAACCAATTTAAATATGCTTTAGTATGGGGAAAATCAGTTAAACATAATCCACAAAAAGTAGGAAAGGATCACGAACTTAATGATGAAGATGTTGTACAGCTTGTTAAGAAATGATAAACTTGTTAAGAAATTATGAACATGTTAAGAAATTATGAACATGTTAAGAAATTATGAACGTGTTAAGAAATTATGAACATGTTAAGAAATTATGAACATGTTAAGAAATTATGAACATGTTAAGAAATTATGAACGTGTTAAGAAATAATCAAGTTATAAATTAATATCCTTATGAACTGATTAATTTGAAGGATGTTCAATGTAAATACTGAAATTAATTTATTTATACAACTAATTTATAACTAATATAGTTCTAAACAATCATAGCTAGCTAATGAAATGTATACTTATTATTATCTCCTAATTTATTTATACAACTATCATTATTATTTTTTTCAAAAAATATGATTTTTTTTTTAAAGTATTTTTTTCTTATGCTACTTATGGCATATGCATATGTACAATTTGAGGATTCAACTCTACAAAAGCATTTTATGGAATTTATAATTCATTGTCATTATGCACATATCACCATTTTTTATACACATCATTTTTTATGCATATCACCATTTTTTATACATATCACCATTTTTAATTTAACTTTTAAAAACTTTTTTATGAAAATCTTTTATTTGATGTATTCTTATTAAATTTATAAATAATAATGAATCTTAAAGAGACAACCCATATAACACAGATTCATATCATGCATTCATTTTATATATGGATATATTTTTTTCTTTCATAAAAAATTCATATTAAATTTTGAAAGCCTCTTGAAATTATCATTACACCCTTTTCTTTCCTATTTCCCACTTCTATACATGATATATAAATAAGTAATTTTTTTTCTAAAATTAATAAATTTGAGGAGAACAAAACTAGCTATTTTTTTGGAGGTATTAGAATTAATATATTTAAAAAAAAAAAATAAAAAAAAAAAAATAAAAATATTTCACACTATTTCAACATTAGAAAAGCTATTTTTTATAAAAAAATGACGACCAAGTTTCAACATCTTATGTATGAAAAATAATTTTTTAAGATATGGAAATTATAAAAAAAAAAACGAAAAAAACGGTTTTCTAATTTAAAAATAAAAACGGATACACTTTCATTATCTACAAGTATCATGTATATTATTTTATTATCATTTAAAAAGCTTAAAATAAAATATCTTATTTATATATTTTTTTGATATCCTTTATATAAATATTGTATTGCCACTAGCGAGTAAGTAATATGTGAAGAGAGGAATATATTTTACCTCAACTCATTTTAATTCTAATTTTGTTTATTTAATAATAATTATGATATATCTTTATATATATAAGGTGTAAAATATATACAATTTTTAAGAAAGAGAAAATAAAAAATGGAAAATTTTCCATATATAGTAATATTATCACATAATAAAGACAAAATTCAAAATTTCGTAAAATATTTATTAACACAATTCGAAGTTATAGAACATTATAATGATGAAGAATGGGATCAAGTTTTATGTGAGAATAAAGAAGGTACAGATGATAATTTAACAGATTTTATTTTTAAAAAAGAAGCAAAAATAGAAATTGTTAATAAATATTATCAAGCACAAGTTATAATATTATCATGTATTCCATATAGCTTAAATGAAAAACAAAATGACGATTCAATAAAAAAAAAAATAATTAACAATAACCTTTTTAGTGATCATAATAAATATAAAAATTTAAAATTAAATTGTGAAGGTATTATTTTTTTATTTAACAAATTTAATGAAGATAGTAAAAAAATAATAAATAATAATCCATTTATAAATTTGGAAGCAAAATGTAATGAATATATAAAAGACACAAAAAGTGGGAAAATGATAAAAAATGATGATTTTGATTTTTCTAATTTATATAAAGATATAGGAGTTAAAATTGCTATTTTTCCATTGTTATTACAAAAAAATGAAAACCAAATACTCCAATTTTGTACAGAATATTTTATTGAATGTTTGTATATAGAATATGAATCTAACAATACTGATAACCAAAATTTCGATGCAAATAATAAAATTATAAATCAAAATAAAAAAAAAATAAATAAAATTGATGAATTTTATGACAATGATGCTGAAAGATTTATTGAAGCTTTGCATTGTCATATGTGGAAAGGGTTACAATTAAAAAACGGAAAAATAAACATTCCAAATAATGAAAATACAAAAAAAAATGACAAAAGCCAAGATATTTCATTGAGTAAAGAAAAATCACTCGAATTAAAAAATAACGAACAAAAAGAAAGCTCAAAAAATTCAGAAGAAAAATTGGAGAAAAATGAAAATCAAAAAAAAAATGACCAATCTGAAAAAAAGAATAATAGCGATACACATGATAGAAAAGATGATAAATTCATGGAAAATTTTAATCAAATCGTTGAAAAAATTAAGTTAGCTAAAATTGAAAATAAAAAATGTAATAATGATTCAGAAAGGAGAAAAAAAGCCGAAAATATGATTTTAGAATTGCAACAATATTTTTATGGTATGGATGAAGAATAATTTTCCTGCTATTCTTAATCATTTATTATCATTAAATTTGTCCAATTTTTTATTTTTTTCCAAAATCATCAAAAAAAAAAATAAAATAAAAAAAAAAACAAAAAAAAACAAAAAAAAACATATAAATTGGTGTAGTCAAATTCAAGCCCTATGTATAAATAAATGATAAACATCATGTATTTGTTTCCTATTCCTACAAGCAAAATAAATATTAAAAATATAAACCTTAAATGTGTATATGTATGTACTTAATATTTTAAAAAACCAATTAATAATTATTATAAAATTTGAGGTTGTATACACTACACACATTGGTGTATTCCATGTAGTATCTGCAAAGAGAATATCACATGCATGCATATTATTTACATTTTTTTTGATTCATTTTTTTTGATTCAATTTTGTTTTTTCCTTTTTGTTTTTTCTTTTTTCATTTTTAATTTTTTTTTTTTATACATGTATTTGATTTTTACCATAAAACTTAAAACAATACCTTTTATAGATACAAACTTAAACATAAGAATTATTTATTTTTAATTCTTCGGTTTAGTCACATTTCAAAGCATGTATTGTGCAATGTATGGTTAATATGACAAAATAAGCAAAATAAGAAAAACACAAAATATATATTTGTTCAAATTTATGATATTTTTTAGTCTTATTTTAATAGACTTAATGAAATTTTAATTATTGTTCCTATAACTAATATATATCCATATAATCACATGTACATATGTATAAATATGCATAAATATGTATAAATATGTATAAATATAATGCATACATGCGTGTATATTTTCTATGTGGTTTATGCACCATGATATTACACATGTATATATATTTATTGAATTTTTATATTTATTTTTTTGTGTTTTATTAATATTTTACATGCCTTATTTGCTATAAAATGCTGCTTATTTAAGATAATTCAAGATTACGGTTTTGTTCTTATTTATATTGCGTATGCTTAACACACACAAATAGCCCAACTATTTATTTGTACGCATTCATTTATTTATAGAAATTCATACATATATATATTTAATGTTTACAATATTTGCTTAAAATTATTTATTGTGTTTTTTTTTATTTTTTATTGTGTTTTTTTTATTTTTTATTGTGTTTTTTTATTTTTTATTCAACTTATTCCCATTGTTTCAGTCTGGTATTGTATAACAATTTTATATTTATTAATTTGTAACATTGTTTTTGTGTATTTGTATGTTAAAACATATTATTAAAATATAAAAATATTAAATAAAAAAAATAAAGTATTATATGGCTTAATTATTTGACATGCTATACATTTGACATTGCTTATTACATATGTTTAGTTATTAGAGCATTGTATAAATCATAATTCACATATATGTATATGCATTTTTAATATCTCTACAATACCTTGAAATTGTTAAATAAATTTATATTGCTTAATAACGTATACTCCCAATTTGTAATTAATTAAAGAACGAATAAGCAAGCTAAGCAGCAAACTAATAAGCAAGCTAAACAGCAAACTAATAAGCGAACTAAGCAGCTATATCCAATTTCTACCATTTGTGTGATCAAATTTAATTAAAAAGTGAGTCAAATTGTAAGAAGTATCATGCATTTTAAATGTTCCAAAAAAAGTTTAGACCTATTTTATATATATGCACATGTGTACAAATTTGCATGACTGTTCATAAATATTGTCACATTTTCACATTTTTTTCTGACCTTTTTAGCTATCTATAACAATGGGAATTTATACCACATTACATAAAGTTATATCATCCTTAGGAGGACTACTTTTAATACTTTATCAATTATCGAAAATTAATCAAAATGATATGATATTAACAAATTTGAAGAAATATATGTTAGACACTCCATATGTCGAATTTTCAAATTTTATTTTGTTAAGTTTTTCATATTTATTATTAAATATATTTGGTTCAACAAAAAATAAAATAGCAACTAATTTAAAAGGTTAAAAAAAAATTATAAAATTATGTCTAGACAGAATAAAATATAAAACCATTTTTCCTTATTAGCTATTATAATAATAATATAATTATAAATATCATTTACATATCTTTCAATTTTTATAGGCCTTTTAGGATGTTTTTTATCTACTTATGCCTTTATGCTTTTTATGCAACAACTTTATATTTGTTATGGTAAGAAAAAAAAATAAAATATAGAACAATTTATAAAAATAGCAAATCATGTATTATATATATGTCAAAAGTGTTAAGTGTTAGTACTGGGTTTGTGTGCATGCTCATTTATTTTGAAGCGATTTTTGTGATTTTTTTAAAATTATGCGGTTTTAAGTCATTATTTGTGCTTATTATGCCATGTTTATGCTTTATTTACGCCATGTTTATGCTTTATTTACGCCATGTTTATGCTTTATTTACATCCTATTTATGCTTCTTCTTTTTCAGGATATTACGTATCAGAAATACCAATAACAAAGGAAAATCTTTATCTTTGTATTTATTTGGTGGTTTATTTTGTTGCAATGTGTGCTGAATCATGTTCTAATATGTCAAGTAAAAAAAAGTATCTTATGGGTACTGGAAAAACGATAAATGTAGAAGTATAGAGTTTGAATATAATTTTTAAATTATAAATTTATTCTAAAATCAATATAACTATATATTCGTAATTTCTTACATTAACATTGATAAATAATATATGAAAAGACGTTGAATTATATAACGTATCACCATTCTCAATATTCCATTATGATATTCATTTTTGTAGAAACTATATATATACGCTGTGTGTAAGTGCACATGTGATATATATTTTTTTTTTTTTTTTATATAAATTTATTCATTATATTCCTAATGGAATAAATTAATATACATGTACATATAAATTCATTTTTATATTTATATGAAGAATTTGTAAATTGACATTATTTTTAGTAATTTACTACTTTTATTCGAATAATATTGTAATTAAGAATTTATAGACTTAAAAAAATTAACTATAAAGCGTTATACAAAAATAATCATTTTCTTACACTGCTTACACTGCTTATATTTGTATTAATTTTTCAATGTTTATTATATTGATTGGAAACTGTTATTTCACTAATTTTTATCGTTGCGAAACTTAAAAAGGGCAAAAGCAAAAACAAAAGCAAAAACAAGAACAAAAACAAAATGGTGTAAAAATAAGGTGTTAAAATAGTGTAAAAGGTGTAACAATATAATAGAAAAATACATATCGGAGTTTAAAAAAAATATGAGATAGCTTTACTAAATAACTGATGGGGTATCTATTTTCCCAAAAAAAATGTGAATTAATCCACAAGTGTTTCCATATGCTGTCATATAGCCATTATCAGTATATGAAAAGGAAATTCTATAAAAAATAAGAAAAATAAGAAAAGTAAGAAAAATAAGAAAAATAAGAAAAATAAGAAAAATAAGAAAAATAAGAAACATTTTGTTCATATTAACAAATATGCTAACACACATAGGTATTTTGAAATCGCTAGAATGGTTAAAGTATGTATGTATGTATGTATATATATTTTATTTTTATTTTTATTTTTTTTTTTTTTTTTTTTTTCTAACGCTTTTGGAGCCAATGCAACAACTTTTCGACTCGTAGCGGGATCATAATTTTCCGATTTTTTGATTCTAATTTCAGTTTTTAAAATATGTTGCAATCCACATAAATATTCATATAGTAATATGAAAGAAGGTGTATCAATTTGATTATTGTTAGATGATGAAATATTTAAAATAATTTGTGGGTCTATAGAAAAATTTGATATTATATTCCATGAGATTATTTCATCATGTTTTATTTTATTTGAATTAATTTTTATTTTTCCTTTTATTATAGTACCATCATCATATGTAAAAAAATAATTATCACTAATTATACAATTATGTGTACATATAGTTTCAATAATATTGTTCCATATTTTGTCTATATTTAAAAAATATTTATTTTCAAATAAATATATTATGCATCCTTTATCTTGCCCAAAAGAAATATAACTATTTTTATTCCACTTTAAATGTGATATAGTTTCTGTTTTTCTTTTAAAATAAAAAAGTTCATTATTATTTCGTATATCTATAACTATAACATCACCTTCTTTTATACTTATGCATAAAATAAATGAATTTATACATGGATAAAATGAGCATAATGTGATTATTCCATGTTTTATATGCAATATATCTTCCATAGTATATACATCATAATAAGAATATTTAGTAATATTATATTTAACATTTTTTTCTGTATATTCATTATTTAAATAAGACATTGTATTGTTCGATTTGTTGAGAATAGGTTCATATGTTATTTTATTTTTATTAGAATTTGAAATTTTTTTTTTTTTTTTTAATTCAAATTGAGTAACATTTTTAAAAGGAAAAAAATATGACAAACTGGAATTACAATTATCAAACTTCATATTTGTTGTTTCCATTTTTTGTATAAAATTATTAATATCGTATTCATTTTTATTTTTTTTTAAAAATATATCTATTATTTTTATATTCATATTGTTACAACAGATAACTAATTTTATATATCTTTGGTTATTTTTTATGTATATAGAATATGAAAAATCGTTTATTATATCATCATTTTTATATGAAAATAATTTTTTAAATTTGGTTTGCTTAAGTTTGCTTTCTATATATTTTTTACTCATGCTACCACCATCTTTGCCATTGCCATTATCTTTATCACTATCATTATCTTTATCATTGTCATCATCATTATCATCATCATTATCATCATCATTTTTGCCATTTTTGGGGATCCCATTTTGATCCTTAACAGAATAGTATAACTGCACAAAATAATCACATTTCGAAATTCCATATATTATAATTTCATGTCCTACTAGACACATCAATAGATGTGTATATTCATCTTTTTGTGAAATATTAGAATCATAATTTGTTTTTTTTGATACTCCTTGTGAGATAGTATTAAGTTTTATCCATTCTGCTTTTTTACAAACATTTTCTACTTCAATTATATCAAATAAATAACTAGAATTCATAAATTGTGAAACAAAATAAATAAATAAAAAATTTCTACTTTTATTAAATTTTCTTGAAAATATACAAGTGTTTAAATAACTGCAAATACTAATAGCCAATAGACATCCATTAAATATGTTTCTACATTTTAATAAAAATATATTTATTAATTGTTGTAAATTTTTTATTTTTATATTTTCTTCTTGATAAATATCAAGTGGTAATTTATTTTGATCATATTTATTTAATTCATCATTATTTATATTATCACAATTTTGTAAACATGTTTCAAAACAATTTACTAAATTAATGTTAATAGTCAAATCTAGATAAACCACAGGAGCACACAAACTTAAAAAAATATTTTTTTCGCCACTAAAATAATATTCCGAATTTTTTTCAATATTAGAAAATATATCAATTAAATCAAAAGAATTATTATGACTATCCAATTCTTTGTTGGGTTTATTGTCCCTAGATAAATAATTGCAAATCAATAGAAAATATAAAAAACATATTATCTCAAAATTTATTTTGACATTATTTTCGTTAATATTTATATACATCGGCAAATCTTCATATTCTGGTATTTTTATTTTTATAATTTTGAACGAACTGTTTTGTACATCCATATCATCACCACGTCGAGCTATGCCATTAATATTTTGCTTTTTTTTTTCATTTTTTTTTTTTTTTTCATTTGGTGTTTTTTTTTTTTTTTGCGACGAAATATTAGCTACATTATTATCAACAACCAAAGAACTTTTAAATGGGGAAATAACCGCATTTGTATCGTTATAATTTATTTTAATATTTTCAAAAAAAAATACATTTCTTATATCTTTTTTATCGTGATTCGTTATATATTCTATATCGATATTTTCCTTTATGTTAACAAAAGGTTTATTCGTTTTTTTCGTTTTATTCATTTTATTTTCAACATTATTATTATTGTCTAAAATTTGTTTCCCATCAATTTCGTGTAGTATAAAAAGTACCAACTTATTTAAGTTTTGCGTATTGTCTTGTTTTGTTTTAAAATTACTCAAAAAATAAAATAAGTCTAAATTATAATCATATATATCATTTTCTTTTTTTATAAAATCATTAAATTTGTTACTTATAGAATCATTATTTTGTTTTTTTTTTTCATTTGGTGTTTTTTTATTTTTTTTTCCTTGCTCTGATTCATATTCTTCACTTGATATTTCCTCTTCTTCATTTTCTATTTCATCATAATAACAAAAAAAATCATCTTTATGTTGTTTTGTTTTTCTTCTTCCTCTTTTATAGCCCTGATTATTTAGAGAATTATTTTCTTCACCACTTTTACTATAATTTAATTGGCTTGATATTGATAAAATATTGTTATCATTTTTTTGAGAATCGTTGCATGAATTTTTTATATCATCATCATCATCATAATTTTTGGTATTTTCTGCTGATTCATGGTGTATTTTATTTTTTATTTTTTTGTTAGTTTTAATTTGATTGGGGATATTATTATTTACTATTTTATCGTTATATACAGAATTGTTCCTAATTTCTATATCATTTTCAATGTTGTTTTTTTGACTAATCTTTGCTTTTTTTTTATCACTATTTTTATTTATTTTTCTTGAAGAAACTGTTTTTTTTTTACTTCCATCATATTGTGAAGAAATTATATCCTCGTAATTTTTTTTCTCTTTTATACTTTTTGGGGTTCGCTCTCTCATTTCCATTTTTATTAACTCATTTGCGAAAAATGAAAAATGAAAAATGAAAAATAAAAAATAGCATAGAAAAATAGCGAAAATTTGAACGAAACGAAATAGCAAATGAATAACGTCCCTACGCAATCGTGGCTGTAACGGAACATCAACAGAACGGAGAGAATCAAGTCGAAAAAAAAGCAAGGCAAAAAAAGCAAGGCAAAAAAAGTAAAGCAAAAAAAAGCACGGCAAAATAAAATCACGTGAAAAGCACGGCCTAAAAATGTACCAATTTATACACAATTCGCAAAGGCATTAAAAATAACAATTCTTCAAATTTAAGCATTAATACTTAAAAGGCTCAAATAATAATAATTACATATATATATAATTTATACCAATTTATTTTTTACCAATTTATTTTTTACCAATTATTTTTTACCAATTATTTTTTACCAATTATTTTTTACACCCGACTTTTTCAACTTGATCATTTCTCCTTCCTTCCCGTTTTAAGACATAAAAAAAATTTATTATAATATTCATTATTTTTAAGAAAAAAATTATTAAATAATTAGCAATATAATATTTGAACAATTTTTATAACTCTATTGCCTATATATATTCTCAGTATTTCTATAACAAAAAGAAAATACTTAGGATATTTTTTTTTATTAATAATTAAAGATGACCATACGTTTTTAATTATACAATTTTTTTTCCGATGTTATAATGGAACAATTATACAACTCACGTTGGAAAAAGAAAAAAAAAATATAAAAAAATAGCTTTATAAAACTATTTATTACTAAGATTAATGTTTTTAATATATATATATATATGATATAAATTTAATATTATATATGCAAAAGTAAATAAATAATAATAAATCTTCACAAAATAAAAATGTGTATATAATAGATCAATATTAAATTTTAAATACTACGCATTTTATGCATATAAATTATATGCAATTTGTGTATACATACATAGGCAATATATATGTACATACATAAATTGGAACATTTTATTTTAGTAATATAATTATGAAATATATATAAAAAGAAAAAGAAAAAAATTAAATGAAGCGAAGGAAATACAACAATATCGTGATTAAACTACGCATTTAATGAATAAATAAAAAAATTTGTAATAAAAATGCATAAATGTGCTCATAACTATATTTTTTAAAACTATACCATGCGTATTATTATGCACAAAATTTGCATTTTATTTTTCTTTAATTTTATTCTTACTATTATTTATATAACGTATACTGTATCTGGCCCAATACAAAAGCTAGGGGGCATGTATAACTCACTTTCCTACACACGTATTCAGTATATATTCATTATATTTTCACTATATATTCACTATTCACTATATATTCACTATATATTTATATTTATATATATATGGGAATATATATGGGAATATCCACATATGCGTACGTACACACTTAGTCAATACAATATAAATTTTTGTATTCCATTTAAAATGACAACTTTTCACACTGGTTTATTAATTGTATGAATATATATAATTTTTTTTTTATTTTTACAATTTTTACAATTTTTATATATTCATTAAAATTAAAAATATTACATTATATTACACAATATTTTTTTTTTTTTTTTTTTTATGATATATATAGCCTACATGATATACTTAATGTTGGCTAGCACTTTTGATCTTTGAAAGAACATTATTTTCGAGAGGCGTTCATAATGTGGTTCAATTTTTTGGATTGTTTGTTAGTGAGAGATGAGGAAGCCAAGTTGCTTAAGTAAGATTGATCTAAAGAACTTATTAAGGATACAATTTTTTTGTTACAATCTGAATCAGAAAATTCTGTTTCATATATTGATAAGAATATTTCGATAATTTTTCCAATATTAGAATTATCTTTTCCAAATAAAAGTGGATGATTTTGAGAAACTAAATCAATTAAGTTTTTATGTACTCGCCTTCCTTCTGATTCATCTTCTTTAATTGGTAAATTATTTAACCACAACTTAATTAATTCTTCTACATTATTAAATTTAGATGTATGCATCAAAACAACATCACCTAATGCAGCTACAGCATTATCAATAGCAGATATATATTCTTTTGGTTTTTTATTTGGAGGAGTTTGATGTAATAGTTTTAATATATACTCTATGGCTAAATTTGCATATTTTCCAAATGCTTCTATTTTATTTGCTTGTATAACACCATAACAAGCTGCTTGCTTAACTTTATTATCTGAATGGTTAATATTTAATAATAATGGGTTCATAAAATATTCCCATAAACAAACACTATTATCTTGTAAAAATTCTAATAAATCATCACAAACATATAAAGCCAATGCAATATCTTCTGCATGTGGTGAATTTAAATAATTATTTATAAATGTAATACATATATCACAACATGTACTTAAGAATTGATTTGTATGATGTTTTATTAATACTCCTAATATATCTAATAAGTTTGTTCGATAAGTTTGTTCTAATTCTTCTTCTCTATCTATAATTAATAATTCATCATCATCAACATCTTCATTATTTTTTTTTTGATTATAAATAACTCTTCTATCTGTTGAATATTGTAATAATTTAAATATTTCATTAAAAAACATTTTTAATGTATTGTTAGGTAATATATTAGCACCAGCTTTTTGTAAACACATATATAAACCATTAGATTCAATAATCATTATATCTAATACATATTCATAATTATCATCTAATTTTGTATCTGATAAACTTTTTAATACTTTTTCAGAAGATGTTGTAAGTATAGCTAATAACATAGATTTATTATTATCTGTTTGATCAGATATGATTCTTGCTGCTTCAATTAATTCACTAATAGCTGATAAAGCTTTCTGTTTTATTTCATCAGATAATTCGTAATCAAGCATAGGTAATATAGCACTAGCTGTAGCTTCTATATATTCTTTATAATTTTCTTTTAACACTTCTATAATAATAATTAATAAATCAAGAGCCTTTTCTTGATCTTCTAATAAAGAAGTTTTTAATCCTACATATTGTCCATTAGAAACCATCGTAATAGTTAAATCATCATCATCATCAATTAATGGTGTTGGTGATATAGAAAGAAGAGATAAAATAGTTGGTACTATGCTACTAAGATATGGATAAAAATCATTTCCTAAGGCACGACAGATACGTCCAATTGCTTCTTGAATATATTCTTTTACTGTATCATCTGGATCCATTTTTGTGCTACTTATTTGTAATAATGCACTCATACATTCTTTTGCATCTTCAATAAATACTTCTTTTCCAACAGATAAACCTATTATTGATATACATTCAATTGCTTTACCTCTACATGTTCTTTCTTCTTCAGATACAGCTTTTTGTATAATTTCTTTCATTAATGGAACCACAGTTGGGTAATATTTTAAGAAATCTTCTTCAATTACACCAGCAATAACTGCTATAGCTGTAACTGCTTGCTCACGAACTAATAAATAATTTGTAGTATTTAATTTTTGTAAAAGAATTTCTATAATCATATCAGAAAATGGTAATAATGCACTTTTTTCTAATTCTTCAGCAAAATTTACAAATGCAGCTGTTGCATGAGATTGTACTCTTAAATGAACATCATTCATAGTTGAAATTAATGATGTAATAATTTGTCTTGGATATTCTTTTTGAACATAAGGTTGATGATCTAAAGATATTTGACCAATTGCTTGACATGCAGCATATCTAACTCTAACATCTTGATCTAATAAAACTTGTAATAACATTTTGATTACATTTTCTAACTGTTCTTCTATTTCTTCTTCTGGTAAATATTCAATAGTTTGTGCTATAGCCATTATTGCAACATATTTATGTTCCCATGTATTTTTCATTAAATATTCAGATACTTTATTATATAATATATGAATAAATTCAGGACCATCTGATAATTCACTATATGCTTTACCAACTCTATCTAATGATTCCTCACCAATATCATACAATTCTTGATTTTCATCTTTACTTTCTTTTAGAGAATTCATCCATTCATTAAAACAATCATTATTAATATCAAGCATAAATAATAATGATACATTAATAATTTTTTCTAAAAAATGAGGAACTGATAAAGCTGTTTTTGGTCTTCTTTCTGGTATAGTTATAAGTGCTTCAATACTTAATGATTTTAGACTATTATCAAAATCATAGTTTAATTCATTTTCATTTTTCATACATATATCAAATAAGATATCACATAAATTCGAAATATATTTAGAAAAAAATTTAGCATTATAATCTATCATTTTTCCTATTGATTGCAAAACTTTTTCACATTCATCTAAAACAGCAACATCCGAAACACTATTTTTAACCATTAAACTTAAAGATTGTAAAATTAAAGGAATACATGGTTGCACACATTTAATTAATGGAGAATTATTATCTTCAACAATACATGAAATTAAATTAATACATTCACTTCGAACTTGTACGCTTGGTGAATTTAGTCCTTTCATACAAATTGAAGATATAATTTCATTTTTACCATGTAATTCATCGGGTATACAATTTAATATGCCTCCTAATATTTTATACCCACTTATTAATACATCATTATTATTATTTGAGTTACAAAATTCAAAAGTAACAGACAATAATTCTGGCCATTCATTATTTAAAAGCAATTTTGATGAAAGATCAATTATATTACTACATAAATTGCTTCTTACCATTTTATCAGTTTCAATACCTATATTACTAATAAGTTCAGATTTAACAATATTTTTTAAATTGTTAGATAATAAATCCCAATAATTTTCTTCTTCACTATTTAATACTGAATTATTCTCAGTTTTATCTTTATCCATTATATCATCAGTTGAAGATTTGATATATCCTCGAAATAAATTACGTATTAATATTGCACATTGTAATCTTACTTGGCTATTTTTGTGGCTTTTTAATAATTTCAAAATTGATAATACTGTATTATTTAAATCATTTTTTTTGTAATAATTTAAGGTATTTTCGCATTCAGTTCGTATACGACTATCAGGATTACTTAATCCTTCGATAATTTCCACAATTTTTTCCATTTTGACAATTTTCTAAAGAGGTATTATAAAAATGTAGAAGGAGAGAGAAAGAGAGAAAGAGAGAGAGAGATAAAAAGAAAAAGAAAAGAAAAGTCTAAATCAACCTACAGCTTCGTAAGGTTAGTGTGTGCGTCAAACTTTTATACAATATTACTTGATATGTGATCATATGGTGATACATTTAATATGCATATGTGCATATCAATCCGACAGCACTATATTTTTCTTCTTCAATTTTGGAAAATCTTTTTCCTTACTTGTTTTCATAAATTATCTTTATTTTTTTCCAACTTTATTTTTTTTGCAATTTCGTTTTTATTGTAGTAATGATATGGCTTTATATATAGCGACATATGCATGCGGATACTTCTAAATATTTTTTTCTTTGGCAAATATGATTCTGTAAAATATATTGTGAATTTATAAGGTTACCTATACCTTCTCTTCAATGTTTTCTCTTTATTACAAAAATATATTCATGCATATATACATACCATATAATCTTATTCTTTAATTATGAACAAATATATATTTTACATTGCATAATATTCCCCAATTATATATACATATATATATTTTTTTACTCTTATTTTTTTAAAAGATAAAAAATGTTATGAAAAATAAACAAAAAATATATAATATTATATATATAGTTAAGATGGGAAATAAGAATAAAAAAAAAAAAAAAAAAAAAAAAATATATATATATATATATCTTTATTTCTTTATATAAATGAAGATATGAAAGTAGAATATATTTAACAAGCACAATTATAGAAATTATAAAAATTAAATGCAAGGCAGTTTATGGATATAAAAATATAAAATATATACATAAATAAAAAAAAATGTAAATATCCAAAAATACAAAAGATAGAAAAATAATTTATATATACAAAAATAAAATATAATATAATGATGAATATATTATTTTTTATATTTATATAAAATTATGTAAAATAAGAATAAAATATTGATAATTATATATATAAACATATAATATATATGTACATATGTAAAAAATATCTACATATTATATATAATAAAAAAAAAAAATAATTAAAGGGTATATACTATTATTATAACTAAATAAAATAAACGGTGTCAGAAAAAAAAATAAAAAAACACAGATAAAAGCACATTCTACGTAACAATTGCATAAAAAAATAATATAATTAAAAAAAATGGTAATAAAAATTACCCGCATACTTTTTTTTCCATTGGGCTTGTTTATATTTTTCGGTTCCTTATATAATTTCTCTTCTATAAAAATACATTTTTCTTTTATTTCCATCACTTATTATATGTATATAATAATATATACTATAATTATATATATAATATAACATACATTTTTTTTTTTTAATACATACTCGAATAAAGAGCACTATAAAATGATTTCATATATGTACATTAAAATGAGCCAAATGCTACCATCCATTAAAAAAAATATAGTAATAATATATTCATGCTATTATTTTTTTTTTTTTTAACATCATATATATATGCATTGTATCCCCTTATCTTTTTGATTAATAAGCGCATAGAGGGCGTTGCCTATATCCCAATTTAAATTCAATATATTTTAACACCCTATTTAAATTAAATAGCTACTTTAAATATTTATGATACAAATGTAATAATGCGTATATATAATAAAATAAGCACCATTCCTATATTTAAATATTGCATAATTTATTGTATATTAATTTTACAATTATTTATATTGTATTGTATTGTATTGTATTATATATATTATAGTTTTTTTTTTTTTTTTTTTTTTTTTTTTTTTTTTTTTTTTTTTATTAATAATTGTTATTTTACTTATGAATGATTTATGTACAGTATTGTGTGCTAGCCATTTTTTATTGCTCGTATTTATTTTTCACACAATCATTTTGTATTTAAATTGTACAATATATATATATATATATAGGAATTAACCTTTAATGGAATTGTTAAAATGTTAATCACTATTTGTAAATATTTTATATTGGGTATTTTTTGGTAATATATACAAGGGATGTTAAATATGGAGGGAGGGATATCTACATAATGTGCATATCACCATAGTATTTAATTTATTAGGAAATATTATACACATAAAAAATAGTACAAAATTGTGTGCATTTATTAAAAATTATGCAAAGAAATTATACTAGCCAAATTTTAAAACATATACCATGTTTAACAATAAATAAAAGTATATTATGGATAACCTGTTTTTTCCTCAAGCATTTGTATTTTATAAATTAAATATTATATATATTACCACTTTTATTATCACCACTTTTATTATCACCACTTTTATTATTACCACTTTTATTATTACCACTTTTATTATTACTATTTTATTTATTACAATTTTTATTTGGGGTGTACGCTTAGCTATCCTTATATAACTATTAAAATGGTTTTCTTTTTTATGGAAAATAATGATAATTAAATTATTATTTTTTTTGGGGGGTATAGGAAGTCAATTTTAACAATTTATACATATGAACATATATTCCTATATATAGTAATTAGCAATATAGATATTCGGTTATTAGCTTTTACATTGTTTCTTTGGATATATCTTTTTAATATATTTAAAAAATGTAAAACATGTTTAGGTAAAATGTTTAGGTAAAATGCATTGGAATAGTTTTATTTGTTGGGCTTACAAATATTATATTTTCCAATATAAGCATATGTACATATAAAGGGGGATAACCGAATAATTATTTTATTTTTTTATATAGTAATATAATATTTAAAAAAATAAAGGAAAAAAATAAATATACAAAGGCATTTTGATATTTATACACACTTTAATGTATTGTGTAGGCATATATTGCATGCCATTATTGTGTTGTCTATATGCTATTTTTTGCTAATTGCAAATCTACAATTCAGGAAAAAATATATATGCACACATACAATTTTCATATGTATATCCTTATAAGGAAAACAACCAATGTAGTGAATTTATTTTCATATCGACAAGATATTGCATAGGTTATATTTATAAGAATTATTTTTAAGAATTATTCATAAGAATTATTCATCATCATTATTTTTAAGAATTATACGATTAAAAAATTCATCATCATTATTTTTAAGAATTATACGATTAAAAAATTCATCATCATTATTTTTAACGGGTAGACATTAACTTATTTATTACACCATTATCATACAAAACCAATTTATAAAATAATTTTTTCACAATTTAATTAAAATTAAATATTATATTTTGAATAAACACAAATTATGCATTTCATAAATTAGAGACATTAAAAAATAATGGACATTATTTATAATCATAAAAAAGATAAATTTAAATTGGATATGAGATTATTTAATAAGTTTTATATAAATATAATAATTATTATTAATATAGTGCATATATTATAAATGTGACAAAAAAATAAAAATACAATATACTCATAAAGTATAAAGTCTACTATTTAGGATAATACCTAATATATAAAATACTGTTAAAAAGCGGAAAATTATTATTTATAAACATTTATTTTTTTTTTTTATAATTTTTGAATATCTTTATATTTTTTTTTAATTTGTTTTGCTGCATTGTTGTGGATTATTTGCTTTGTTTTCCTTTTTAATGCATTCCATAAAAAATAAAGAATTAACATCGAAATGCACGAACATGTTACAATATATATGTATGCATGTATGTATGTATATAGTATATATGTATGTATATAGTATATATGTATGTATATAGTATGCATGTATGTATATAGTATGCATGTATGTATATAGTATATATGTATGTTTAAATTCCTTACAACAAATGGGCAAAAATTGATAGTGCAACCTATTTTTAGTTAAATAAAAATAAGCATAAGATATTCTCCAAAATATAATCATGATGAAATATATATATACATACCTTTATGAAAAAATATTAAAACTTTGAATAATTTTAACAATATTGGCTTTACCAACTTATGAGACCTTTTTTTATATTATAGATGAAAAAGGAAAATTTATTTGACCTATATAAGATATGTTTGCAAATATAGCTTTGCTACAATGAAGAAACAGTTTATGAGGTAAAAAAAAAAAAAAAAAAAAAAAAAAATAAAAAAATAAAAAAATAAAAAAATAAAAAAAATGCATCATAAAATTGGAATATATAGTACCATGCAAGCCTTAACCTAGTTTTATGTGATGAAATATTTTAATTTTTTTTAATCATTTTAATTCATGTTGTTTTGAAATTATACAAATAATTAAATTTCTTTTCCTATTTGTTCACAGAATATATTCATATATCAACGTAGATTTGAATAAAATATCATCGATAGCAAGCTTACTATGTTTAATTGACTGTGTTTTAATACCCGTCCTTACAATTTTATTGTCATTTTTTAGTCTTGTAAAGCATTATTTTTTTAACAGTAATAGTATTAGCACCTTAAATACCGAAAATGCTATCCATGGAAATGTTTCCATAGATCATCATGGTCATGATTCATGGCATATATTTATGGAAAAGGTAAATTAGGATATACATTATTTTATGTCTACCTACCTTTATATTATTTTTTTTTTTTTTTATATTTTTGAATAATAATAAATGCTAATATTTTGTTTATAATTCAATTCTTAGGTAGCATTATTTTTTATGATGCCAATAATTACCTTAACCACAATTATCAATTTTTACAAATTAAGAAATGTTCCTTTGCTTATGTCTGCCTTAACTGGAATGACATTATTTATAATATCGCATGCACATATTGAATTTAGCAACGATAATATAAATGATATTATTGAAACCCTCCATATTCCTTTGGCATTGTTAGGAGCTACTTTTTTATTAAGTACAAACTATGCGTCCCACAAGCTTTTAAAAGAAAAAAATTTAGATCATTGTTGTAAATATGACCATATAAAAAACTATCACAATAATAATCATCACCATCATAATCACCATCATCATAATCACCATCATCATAATCACCATCATCATGCTGCTAATAACAATCGTAGCGATTTGACAGGTGATAAAGATGAATTTGACAACTTTGAAAAACCATCAGATGAGAACACCGACTTATTATCTTATTTATAGTTACATTTTTTTTTATAAAATGAAAGGTTATTAATTTGTAAGAATGTACGTATTTTTTTATACACATTCATTGTTTTTATGGTGTATTTTACTGCCATATTTTGACTGGCACATTTTTCCTGGCACATTTTAGTGGCACATTTTTACTGCCATATTTTACTGGCATATTTTGACTGGCACATTTTTATGAATATACTATAAAGACATGTTGTTTTATCTACATGTGATAAATGTATATATAAAAATATAACTTTTTTTTTGTAACGAATTGAATTGCTCATATTAATATGTTATAACAATTTCTCAAAATTGTAAATATCCTATAGAACAAATTGATTTATGGGGATAATATACAAAATATACTGTAGGCTTATTTGTATAATAATTTACATTTTTATTTATATAAGTTTATAAAAAGAATTGAAACTAGTTTCATTCCTTAGATTTTGTGAGGATTTTTACTCAATTTATTTCATTGAAATTAATAAAGATATTGAAAAAAACAAAAAAAAAATAAAAATAGCAAAAAAATAATGAAAATATGCATGAATTTAAATAGAGAAAAATAATATTTATTCTTACAACACAATATATCATTACTAAATTTTCGAGAATATTTAAAATTAAAATTAAAAAGAAAAATAAAAAGAAAAATAAAAAGAAAAATAAAAAGAAAAAGAAAAATAAATATAAAAAGAAAAATAAAAATAAAAAGAAAAATATATATAAAAATAAAAATATTTAAAAAATATCGTGGATTTATAAAAAAAAAAAAATATACTAAGCATAATAATAAATAAAACGATGGGCATCGCTTCTCGCCACATTATTTCATTCATAGTAATAATGTAATATATATGCATCATATATAATGTGTAATTTACGTCAAAATTTAAAGATTGGAAAATATAAGAAAATATAGGAAAATATAAGAAAATATAGGAAAATATAAGAAATTATAGGAAAATAAATAATAACAAAGAAATTTATGGAAACGAAGAAATAAGGTGAATAAATATATTTCATCATTAACGCAATAATATATCAATGCAATGTAAATCGGAAATCACCTATGATAAAGGTGTGCGCATAAATGAATAAATAAATGAATAAATGAATGAATAAATGAATGAATAAATGAATAAATAAATGAATGAATAAATGAATGGATAAATGAATGAATAAATGAATAAATGAATAGTGAACAATAAACCTGTGATATAATGGGTAATAAAAAAATGCGAAATTACAAAACATGAAATACATAGCTACACTAGCGAAGAATACACTAACTATCTTTGTAATATGTTTTTGTAATTGGCATGTTAAAAAAATATATGATGAATAATAAATAAAATATTGAAGATATGAATATAAATATAACGTATAAATTACTAGGCGCATATTGTAGAAAATCAAATAAAGTTAGTAAAAAATTTGCAACAATAATAGAAATAACAAGTACAAAAACAAGATATTTAAATGCTCCTTTAATAGCAAACTTTCCCAAAACATTTTTATGTATAGAGAATCTGTATAATGGTATAATTGCTAATGGAAGTAACAAAATCTGAACAACATTTATAAAATTTGATAACTGATCAATAGTATATTTATCATAGGATACATATGCATAAAGCATTATAAAAAGAATTATTCGGGAAAATATAACTCGAAAAAATGGATTAACATTTTTATTTAAAAACCCTTCAAAAACAGATTTTGATGCATATTCACACATAAAGCTTGCATTATTTCCACTACTTAATAAACCAAATGACCATATATACATCGATGTTTTCCCAAAATATTTTTTCATAACATCATATGCATTAAAAAGATTATAATCAGCTTTTCTATCATCACCACTAATATTTACTTCAGCAAATGTTAAAACAATTATACAATTTGTAATACAGGATACAAGTAAAGATCCTCCCGATTCGATTGTTCCCAACTTATTATATCTTTTTACCATTCTATCATTATATATTACTGGTTTTTTTTTGGAAGTTAAATTTGAATGTAAATAAAATATATGTGCTGATATTACACTTCCTAATAATCCCATAGTGTCTAATAATTTTCCTTTTGGTATTCTTGGATATAATATACTTGAAGCTACTTCTTGAAAATTTATTGGGGTCATAAAAACATTAAACATAAAGCAACAAACTAATATACCTATAAGTAAACTTAATACTTTTTCTAACAAATCTAAACTTTTATTTTCTAAAAAACTGTATGCAAATGCTTCTATCAATGTATAAAGAATTGCTATTTTAACAGGAATACCTAAAATCAAATTAATAGCCACAAACACACCTATAATAGCTTGTAAATGGGCTCCCCAAATAGCTATTTGCACACATATATATAAAAAATATGAAAATTTACTACTAAATTCTTTTCTACATAATGCTGCTAGATCTAAACCTGTTATATGTCCTAATTTCATTGATAATGTGTGAAAAATAAAACCAAGTATATGCCCATATACTAATACCCACAATAATCTATATCCTGTATAATCTTTTACTGAACTATTTACATTAATAAAATCATCAGATCTTATTAACCCAACATTTAAATTACCACATATATTACCAGGGTCTAAATAAGCAATAGCAACAATCCATCCTGGCCCAAAATAGTTAAAATACATTTTTAATTTACTCATAAAAGATAATCTATTTGATCTTTCAGTGTCAATTTCTTCAACATTATTATGGATATAAAAGGAACTATCAAAAGATCTATCACCTAATTCTAACATATCATCAGGTACATGATTATTATTTTTATAATTTTTATTATTATTATTTTTTATAACATCTCTAAAATTTATATCAAAATTACTTCCATTTGCTGACTCATTATAACCTTTTCCATCACAATATGCAGTTGATTGATTCGAAGTTAATTTTTTAATATACGTATTGATATCAGCATTATTTGATGTATTACTAAGATCTTTATTTACATTATTATTATTTATATAATCTATAATATCATTACTATGACCGTTATTATTTCCATTGTAAAAATTGTTATTACTAATATTATACATTTCTATATCTACATTATTTTTATTACTATATTCATAATTAGTTCTTGAAAACATTTCGGTTGAATTTATATTTTCTTCATGTGTATATTTTCTATTTCCTAAAATTGAATCTGTAACTTGTGCTCTATCAGAGCAATATATATATGATTGTTCATTTTTATCACTATTTATATTTTCAATATGAAAATTATTAATATAACTATTTCTATTTATATTATCATGTTCTCGATCATTATTAATATCACATGAATCACTACCACCATTTCGTGATTGATTTATTGCTCTTCTCATCGAGTTGTCTTGATGCATTTTTGTGATTATATATTTATTGTTCAGACTTGTTTACTTCTATATATATATGTTAATAATACTTGAAATACAATTTCACCATGTAATTTATTTATATGTAACAAATTTGTATTCCAACTTAATAGTTAACATATACCTACGCACCAATGTTGCTACAATATATTCTACCACTTATTTTTCGAAATCGATAATGAACCTTACTTAAAAATTTGTTTTTTCATTCAAACGTGCTTAAAATATTATATATATAATTCGAAAGCTAATATGTATATACATATAATATATAATATATATAAATATATATAATATATATACATAAATATATGTGCGCTTGATTAACCATATAACAAACATCCATGCATATATAATAGTACACACACATGCATAATTAATTAATTAATTTTTGAACGCATACTACAAATTAGTCACTGTTTGAAAATATATCGAATATTTCATTAAAATAAAAAAAAAAAAAAAAAAAAAAAAAAAAACTGTTAATTAAATAATAAGAACACGAATGCCGAATTGGAAAAATGGAAAATAGTAAATCGCAAAACATATATAAGCATATATGTAAACCAGCCCATATATATAATATAGTCAGTTTAAGCGAACCTGTTATCCAATTAATTTAAAAGGGAAAAATATCAAAAAAAAAAAAAAAAAAAAAAAAAAAGAAAGAAAGGTATATACATAAGCATATATATTATTTATAAATCCATTTTGTTCACTTCATTTATATAGTTAATTGTCGTTATATTATTGAATAGTATGTTGTAATAAATAAAATTGAAATTACAAAATATATATATACAGACTAAAATCATTAAATATAACACAAAATTAAAAAAACAATGCTATAAAAAAATCATACACTATAAATATAATAATAAATAGTATTATATATATTCATTACAACGTTAAAAATAGCTATGTATATATGTATGTATATATGTATGTATGCATGTATGTATGCATGTATATATATATATAAAGAAACCTACAAATATCGAAACATTTATAACCATATATCTATATATTATGGGCTAGCTCACGTTGCTTGTGTTTTCAATGTGCCTAACTCTTTCTATATTATATCCATACGATATATTATATAAATTATATTAGAAAAGATATATTCATTTTAAAATCAAAATATGAATTTTAAAATAAGGAAATAATAAAATATATTAATACATACTAACAATAAAAGAATGATATAATAATAATAAAAGAATGACATAATAATAATAATAATAATAAAGAGTGATATAATAATAATAAAAGAGTGATATAATAATAATAAAAAATTGCATCAATAACAATTATACAATAATAACAATATAATTATAAAAAAAAGTTCAAATCTACATATATCTTATAAACTATAAAAATGTTCTATGCCAAAATGTCATAAAATAAACTAATGCTTTGTATATTAATTTTATTATCAAAAAAATTAATATGGAAATATATTAGTTATATATTGAGAACACAACAAAATATATTATATAAAGTGTGCTATCACTAATATTGTACATACGATAGCTTTTTTTGTTTATATATTTTTGTCATATAATGTAATTATCATAATTCAACGAATTTTGGGGTTAAATATAAATAAATTTAGAATTTCTTTTATTTAATTATATAAATTATTTCTTTAAACATAAATAAATATATGAAACTTAGCATCAATTTCTTTATAATAAGTATTCTATTAAAATTAAGAAATATAAATAACCATTCAAAATTTAAATCAAAATTGTGTTTATATGAAACATAAAAAACTATCATCGTGCAATTTTCTGTTCTAAGTATATTATGCATACTATAAAAATATATATAAAAGATTTAAATACAGGAAATAGAACGCAATTATATTTATATTATTAATATTATTTTTTTATTTGTGCATATATTAATAATATAAATATATATTTTGGGGAATAAAATAAATTAAAAAAAAAAAATACATTAATATAAAAAAGAATGAACACTATAAAAATTAATAATGCTTTTTTAAATATATTTAATATTGCATAGCTATATAATTATTTTTTTTCATTATATAGTTTACATATTTTGATAAACAAACTAATACATATTTTTTTTTATGTTTATTATTTATAAAATGTGATACTTATAAATGATCCAAATTTACAATATTTTTATTGGCTTAAATAATTATGCGAGTGTAACTTATATCAACATATACTATCATTTACATATAAATTATTGTGCAATTGCAATTTTTTGTTTTTTTTTTTTTATATTTTCCAATGATCATACTCTTTAATAGTATGCCAAAAAAAATTATATAAAATAGTAAAATAATAGCATTACAGATATAATAAAGGTATATATTTTTTTAGAAATAAATAAAATATTAAACAACTACCTTTAAGCATTTTTTTATAGAAAAATATATCTCATCCTTATTTTTAAAATGTCTATATAACATATTCCTTAGCATTTTCATTATATTTCCCATGATGACATTCCATTCGCATCAATATAAATGTAAAACTATAAACATGCAATGTAAAAGTATAAACATAATATAAAGCTATAAGTGTGAAAGCGCAAAGTATATTTCCACATGTATACATTTCCACATTTCCACATTTCCGCATTTCCACATTTATGCATTTCCACATTTTCACATTTTCACATTTCCATATGAATATCTAGGCAAACCATTATTACTTATATTATTGCATAATGCAAAAATTTAATAAATGCCTATTAACTATAAATATTTGTTTGCTTTTATAAAATTAAATGTGCATATTCCATTAATTATACTGTCTGTTCCTTTATGTTGCTATTATTATTGATATAATATGCACATGTGTTATTGAAATTTTAAATGATATATAATAAGTTTTAGGCATAATTTATATATTATATACACTTAAATATATACATAAAATAGTCTTTAGGGAAAAAAATATAATTAAAGAAAAAAAAAAAAAAAAAAACATTAAAACAAAAAATGATACATATACCAATAAGTGATATAATATCTACTATTTACGCATTTTTCTTTAATGTGTATTTTAATAATATTTTTTTCCATTGTATGAAAAAATAGGTATAGTAATATATCATATAGGAAGCATATTACTAAAAAATATAATAAAATAAAAAAGCAATAATTATTAGTGAAAATTATAACAATAATATTTTTTACTTTTTTTCTTCACACGAAATGTTTAATAATATTTTTTGGGGACTTAATAAAACGTGTGCATATTTTGCCTTTATCATGAAAAAGTCTCTTTTGTGCTTGTTAAAATAAAAGACAGTCGAATTAATAAATAAATAGCCGACATAAATAACCGGCATAAATAATCGACATAATAACCGACATAATAGCCGACATAATAGCCGACATAAATAACCGACATAAATGTTTCTCCTGCTTATATAATAAGCTTTAAAAAATGTGATAATTATTTAAGCAATTACAATTTATATTATGCGCACACTGAAATAGAAGAATAAAAGGTTACAATAATCAATGTAATAAAATACCATGAAACCAATAAGGCATATTAAATTTATTTCACGGGCTAAAATTCCTCACATTCATACATAAATACATATATAGATATGTGAACAAAATAAAACAACCGTGGTAATAAGAATAATTTCAAACCGTTTATTTTATATTATATTATTTTATTTTATTTTATATTATATTATATTATATTGAAAAATAATATATTATGTGTGGTAGCTTATTTTCCTATAAAAATATTCGTTTTTTCTAAAATATTTACAATTTTTAATGACAAATTTTATTGTTTTTTTTGGAGATATATAAATTTGGGGTATGCGAAAAAATAAATACATACTTGTGACGTAAATATATAAATATTATTGATTTTATTATTTTTCTTCAATTATATATATTGCATATTAATTTATATATTTATCCAATTATGTATAAAAATGTAGCTATAAAAAAAAAGCGAAAAGGAAATAAAGCATGGCATTTTTTTTTTTATTCAAATTATTGGTATTTTGCATAAATGTAAAAATAATCTATGGATAGATAATAATAATTAAAATGATTTTTAAGCCCTTATTTAATAAAGCAAAAATAATTTGTGAAAAGAAAAAAAATAAATTATCAAAAGCTATTGTTGGAAATAGTCAGCATGGGAATAAAAACTTTTCTTCTACAAATGATGAATGCATAAATAATTCTTTAAAAAAAAAATATGGAAATGAAAAATTTATACAGCTCAAGCACTCGGATAGTGCAACCACGTTAGTACACAAAAAATAATAAAGCAAGAAATAGCATAATAACCTCAATATATATATATGTATATATGTGTGTGTCTGCCTGTGAATGAGCACAATAAGGCTATATTGTGTCACACTTTAAAACATGTCATTCTACATTATCATTTGCCCTCTAATTTTGATGGAAAAAATGAAAAATCGCCATTGGCACAATCATGATATGAATATTTTGATTTGAAAGTTGTACATAATGTTATATAAACTTATTCTATATATATAATCCTCCTTTTTTTAAATTTTATTTTTCAATTAAAAATAATTTTTTTTTTTCATCATAGGTTTGAGAAAAGTGGGATACTAAAAGCGAGCAATTGGCCTAAGAAAAAAGCATCAAAAAAAAAGAATGAGCTTCATATTTTATTAACTAATAAAAAGACAAAAACAATAAACTATCATGAATTAAATGTTGTGATAACAAAAAAAATAAATAATATGGAAAATATTAATGAAGTGTATAAATATATTTATTACAATAAAGACATATTAGTACCTATAAATTATGTGGTATGTGTTTATAAAATATACAAATTAATAAAAGAAAAAGATTATAAAATTATGAACTGTTCATATTATATAAATAATGATCTAATGAAATTAAATATTGACGAGTTTAATAAAATTGTGAATTTAAGTGAAGCCAATGAATATAGTGATTTGTGCAATAACATTTTAAGAACGAATACAAAAAAGTATCAAAATGGTTCAAAATGTTTAAATAATCCAATCGAAACAAAAATTAATAATATCAAAAATAACTCCAATTTATGTTATACCAATTGCTATAGTACTAATGGTTTTTGTCTTGATTATAAAAATGATATTATTCAATATATTTTGGAAAAAATAAATAAAAATTATTTTATAAAAAAATTAACATATAGACATTTAACGAATTTGTTATATTCGCTAATAAACATAAAATATTATAACATACCAACATATTTAATATATATAAAACATATAAATAACATGTATATATATTTATCTTCCCAATCTATATCTAATATAGCTTATTCCTATTCACAACTTTTTTATTTTTATTCTATTGATTTTACAAAGTATTATGAAAATTTCACATTTAAATATTACACATTTTTAAACGAATATGGCACCCCAAATGACCTGCGGAATGACGTGCGGAATGACCACATAAATTTAATGTTTTTGTTACTTAGCCGTTGTATGGCTACTAAGATAGTAAAACATATCAACACCATATACAACAATAGATATAATCTTGACCAGTTTTATCATGGATATTTATCAAATTTAAAAGAACTTAATGAAAAAGAAAAAAAAATGAACTTTTTGTTAATAAGTGAAAACAAAAATGAAGATCAAAATATATTAGATTCAGAAAGGGGAAAAAATATATCTGAAGATATAAGAAAAAAAGATAAAATATTTCAAGAGCTTTTTATATTTTTATGGGCTATTTCAAAAATCAAAATAAACAACATATATATAGATTTGTTACACCATTTAATATATACTAATCGAATATATTTTTTGTTAAACTTGAATGAAAAAGATATTTGTAATTTAATACAATCTCTTAATATATATTATCCAATTAAAAAACTAAGTCAAGTTTATAAAAATAATTTGAATTATAAAATATCCATAACTAATGAAAATAATTATTTTTCTTTTAATTATGATATATATCTTAAAAGCGCTTTGTTATTAGCAATATACAAAATAAAAAAATTTAATTATCATCATTATTCGATTATACTTAAAAGTATACAAAATATCCAAAGTTTTTTGCAAACATATAAAAATAAAGAAGAGATACATAATTATGATGGAATAAACACTTTTGGAAACTGCATAAATAAAAATTCATATTTTCCTGAAGATAAAGAAATACAAGATCACGAAATTTCTTATGAACCATTTCATAAAATTTATATTAATAATTATCAAAATTATTTAAAAAATACAAAAATCATGGATTATAAAAATTGTGTAAACAAGATTAGCGATAAAAATGTGAAAGAAATTGAACTAGTTCTAACTAAGTTAACAAAATGTGTAGTAAAAAAATTGTCCCAAAAAATTCAAAATGAAAATAATAGCTTAACACGTATTTTGAACTATTCAAATAAAAACTTATCATTTTTAAACTTGCAAAATATTTCTACTTATCTATATAGTTTAGCACATATATCTGATAGATATATAAATTCTGAATTAAAGACAAATTTGTATGATATTATAATCAAAATTTTAGAAGATAAAATAAAATATATTTCTATTTTTGATAAAAAAGGTATAAATTTAAAAAATATAGATGAATATTTACAAAAACATTATGATAATTTAATATGTTTAAGTAATATTAATTATGCATTGAATAAAAATAATATAATAAATGAATGTATAATAATAAACTCATATTTATATCTTTACAAATTTTATGAATTTTTTTTTAAAATATATAAAAATAATAAGTCTATTTTAATTTTTTTAAATTATATTGACAAAATTAATGAAAGGATATTATCAATATATAACTGGACAATTTCACACACAAATATTTCCTTCACACCTTTACTCAATTTGACAAATTACAACTATTTATATATGTTGTATAAAATGAGTTTCATTAATACTATCGAAATAAATTCCCCATTTTCGAATGGTAAAAATGGAATAAACATTTTTATTTATTTAAAAAAAATGCTTTTACCCATAACCCTTTACAACTCTATAACTATAAACCAACTTCGATTAACGATAAAAATTTTAATTAATTATTATATGCTTACAAAAAATGACAGAAATTCTAATAAACATATTTATAATATGGAGAAACACCACGACGACATATTAACATGTATGTATAGTTTATCATTAATAATAACTAATTTATCACATAATTTAAAAAATAAAAAAGATAATTTATCTAAAATAAGTTATAAATCTCATGATTATGATCCAATACAGTATATACAATTTTATATTGATATGTCTACACAATTGTTGAAATATTATTTTTATCAATTATATAGTATTAATGGAAATTCTATAAAAAAATATATTTTATCAAATCCAAAAAATGAAGAAACAATTATGAAATTTTATACTTTTTATTTGTTTATTAAACAAAATACAACAAATAATAATATTTTTAAATATAATCGAAATTTTTTAGTTAAATTTTTAAATTTTAATAAAATTGATAAAACAGAATTCGAATTTTTAGAGACTTTTTTTTCGAACTACCCAAAAAGTTATATAATATCAGATACCCAAAACAAAATTTCCAAAAGTTATGAAAAAGAACAGGACTCAAATTTAAATGTGAATAAAATGGAAGATACTATGAAAAAGCGGGAAATATCCAATATGTATGGAATAAATAATTATAATTATATTGCAACCGAAAATTTGGGAATTTTTTATTTGTTTCAAAAGGGTATACATAAGAACGAATTAAAGATGAATAGACAAATCATACAATTTTTTAAAAATCATAATTTGAACTTATCAGATATATTTCATAAAGAATTTTACAATTTTATAAAAAGTATAGAGCAAGAAATTATTTTAATATTCAAACAAATCCAAAGCTCAAAATCACATATAAAGTTGTATCAATATATTAAACATGTTTTAAGAAAAAAACAAAAAAAAAATAATAATTTGGATAATAAGGAAAATTTTTTAGATGAAGACAATAATTTTAAGCATATAAAAAATGAATATATAATTAAAAAGGATAATTTTTTTTTTATTGTTGATATTTATGATGAGCTTACAAATACAATATTTGAAATTAACGGAAATAGCCATTATACCAAACAATATATATCAACCAACATACACAGCAATTCACGCTTTTTTTATAATTATAAATCTTACTATATTTTTAAACATTTGATATTAAATAAATATTACAATATTGTACATTTGCCATTACATGACACAAAGTTGTGCAAGCAAATTATTTCTGAATATTACAGCGAGAAAACCTTATAATTTTTAGTTATTAAAAAACAAAATAATTATATATTTTTATCTTTATTTTTTTTTTTTACTTGTGCATGTAATATTAACATTTGTGAAATTGCTAATATTCGTAGAGAAAGATAAAATAGTTTTTGTCTTTCTTTCCTTATACCCCTTATTTTATTTCTATCTCTTAGTTTATTTTGTTTTTGTAATTAAATTTGTTATAAATGCCATTTTTACTATTTTTTTGTTGCATTCTTATAGCTACAAACTTGTGAATGCCAATACTATATATATATATATATATATATAAATTTTCTCCGTCTGAATTTAACCTGTATTTTTAAATTTGTTCACACTCTGGAATATATTATTTTGATATCTCCTATTCTATTAATATGTTAAATTAAAATAACTAAAACAATTAATCACATGTTGCCCTCTTAAAAATGGGAAAGATAAAAGAGCACACTATCCCGAGTTTATTACCTTTAATGGGATGATAAATCATTTACTATTTATTATTTACTATTTATTATTTACTATTTATTATTTACTATTTATTATTTATTATTTATTACTTATTATTTATTATTTATTACTTATTATTTATTATTTATTACTTATTATTTATTATTTTTGTATTAGTGAGCATGTTTGTGGAAAGGCACAATATTGAGTTGGGGGTAAATTGGCTGTAGCAATTATTTCCACCGCTAATAAATTAAAATAGACATATCAAAATAGACATATCAAAATAGCACATATCAAAATTTATATTCCAAAAAGGGATTATATTTTTATATAATATTTTTTTGTGAGTATTTGTTGAAAAAAATTGTTACTTAAAAATGTTAAACAAAAAAAAGAAAAAAAGGGGGAGAAAAAAAGTAAAAAAAAAAGTAAAAAAAAAAAGCAAAAAATAACGGAATGAGAAAACAACAAAGGAATATTTTCTACATTATTTTATTTCAAATATGTGTGCATTTTGCAGTTGAAATTTAGTCTTTTAGAATTTTTGCCCATTCACACTTTTGTAGATCTACAGCTTTATCCTCAAAAACACTGACTTTCATTCCAGCTGCGTAAAAAACATTTCGACCTCTTTTATCGTCTTCTATCCCATCATAATTTAAATCTTCTATAATCAAATCATTTAATAAACCAACTATATGTTTCTGTAAAGAAAATATCGAACAAACCATGCATACGTATATACATATATATGCTAATTTAGTGTATATTATTTTGAGGCGCTTTAAGAAGCAAAAGGACAAATTAAGCAATATTTTTTATATTATGAAATAAAAAAGTAGGAAAAAAACTTACATTTTGCAGTTTTGATTTAGTTCTCTCATTTCTGATGTTCTGAAAAATAAAATAAAAGTTATAGTGTCAATTTAATAATCCACGAAACCAAGACAAATAATAGTCATAAAGAATAAAAAATGTATCTATTATGTTATTATTTATTTTTTTTTTTTGTGCATACTTCGCAATATCTTTGTAACTCTTTTTTTTCATCCTCATTAAGTCTTTGAATTATATTTGGGTGTATAGAATTAATTAATCCATTTACGTTTATGGCTAATTCTAATATTAGTCTGTTTCGGAAATTTCTAAGGAAAAAAAAACAAAATAAGTTTTTATATTCATCTATTATGTTAATATGTATAATTTTGTTTTGTTTTGGTATGAAAAGAATAACAACATTAATTTTTTCGCTTAACATGTATTCATTTAAGAGCTTAGATGATTGGGAAAATAAGACAGCATAATATTCACATCTTAATTTAATAGTCAATTTCTCTTTTCTTTGGTTTTCGTCGTTCATAGATCCATTGAAATTGATCAATTTCCTTAAAATGTGGAAAATTTATAAAGTTATAATATACAATAGTATTAAAAAGGTGAATATGAAAGCAAGGAATAACATATGTATTTTCAAGAAAAATATAAAAAATGGCATATCAATATATATATATATATACGCCTTTTCTTTTAAACATTACTCAGCATATATTTTGTATTGTTCAAAATATCCCTTTAATTCTAAATACGCTTTTTTCATCGTTTCTGTTGGAAATGTTTGAATTCTATTAGTAATTTGTTCTTCCCTAAATAAAAAGGGTAATATCTCTAAACACGGAGATTTCGCCGACATTTTTTTTTTATTTTGTTTATTTTTCCTCTTACTAAAACAATTGATTTAATTTAACTATTTTTAATTTAGCAAATATATATATATATTATTATTTTTATCAAATATCATGCAAATTTAATACCAATTTTTGCTTTCTTTTCGTTTTCCTTTTCATTCAAAGCAAAAATTATAACACACATAGATAGCTAATTATTATTGGGCAAAATAAAATAATGATTAATAAAAAAAAATACATTAAGTGAAATAAAAATTCGTTAAACAGGGAATACCAAAGAAAATGCAATAACACTTATAAATTATTTACACATATTTTTTTAGCTATATTTATGTTTATAACTTATTTAAAAAAAATCGCATTAAAGCTTACTAGGATGGAGAACGTCTTGAATTTATTTACATATATTTGAAAGAAAAAAATTATATTCCCTATAATAAAATTTTTTTTTAAAAAAATTAAAACATAATGGAATTTTTATTTGATTAAAAATATTTTTTATCATAAATAAATTAAAATATTATTATATATATTTTTTTACTATATATATATTAATAGAAAGACATAAAAATATTGCATAATAGTAATGTAGGGAATTTTTTTTTGTGTAGTTTCATTTCTTAGAAAAAATTGCCTTCAAAATGGAGAATGATGTAAAACACACTTTTTTTCTTCGTCTTTTTTACATAAACAATTGTTGTTTTAAATGTTAGCAAACACTCTGACCAGGTTTTATGTATTTTTACGATTATTATCATTTTTATCTGTTTCTTAGACAATATTGGAAACCCATAATTATGTCAACGAAATATATTCCATTATCGATGGTATAGAAAAAGATAAAAGCATAAATAATAAAAAAGTGTAAATAATAAAACAGCATAAATAATAAAAGGCATAAATAATAAAAAGCATAAATAATAAAAAGCATAAATAACAATAAAATAACATTATACATTTTCCATATATGTCACTTTTAAATTGTTCAAAATAAGACGTTTTAAAGAACAAAATGTACTCAAATGGTGAAGTAAGATATACAAAATAAGAAATTAAAACAAAAATAAAAACAAAAATAAAAACAAAAATAAAAATAAAAACAAATAAATATGTGCATATCCTACACGGTTGTAAATTGCACACGTAATCAAATTTAAGGCCATACTATTTATAAACATTCTTATTATAGTAATATGTGTGGTATTATTATAGTAATGTGTGTGTTCTTATTATAGTAATGTGTGTATCACCTTAATGCCATTTCTCTAACAAGTTTTGATCGTTTCACTTTTTTCATTCCAAATATAGATTAATAAATGGTCCAACATAATTTGTGAAGAATGCATGAAATATTTATACTCGAAAATGCTTCCTCTCAAATACATTAGTAACATATTAATATAATTTCAAAAAGTAGAAGTATGCATTTTAAACATTAGATAATACTTACAAGTAAAAACTACTACTAACTTATATTAGTATTATTTGCACAACTATCACTTTAAAATAAATATATATGAACAATTTTTTTATTCATAATTCATTTATATATATTATTTGCCTTATAACGTACTTTTCAGTAAGTTGCTACATTTTAAAGAATTCGAATGCAGAGACTTCTATTCAATATTCCACTTATTGGGGAAAAGATGACAGTTCCGATTTATCTAAATATAATACTATATAAATTAAAATTGCTGTATTTTTATAGAGCATATTTTTTATTTATTTATTTTTAGGACATATTCAAATATGTTGGCCACATGATCAAAATAATTGCAACATGCTTTGCTACATTAACGTCTATGCATTGAAAGTATCAGATGGATCCGTAGCTCATCTTTAAATTGAAAAGGCAACATGCTCATATATATTGTGCATATATTATATTATACTATACTTATTATATGATATTTACTTTATCTTTTTAAGAATAAGTTTCTTTAATTAACTTATTTGAATGGGAATAAATCTAAAATACAGTTTTATAATACATAAATAATTATGCAAAATTAAATTGAAAAACATATGTTTTCTAAATTTTCAATATATTCAATTAAAATTAAAGTATAGCAAAAAAATATACATACTCATATATATATTTACATATATGAGATATGATATTTCAATGTCCATTCGTATATGTACATATAAATAAGTATGCATGCACATATATAATATTGGAAAATTGGGGTATTCAATCAAACACTTTAAAAAAAAATAAAAAAAAAATATATCGAGCTTATTAAAAAAATGTTATTATATTTTTGCAATTTCCTATAATTTTTAAAACAATTAGATTATAATTTTTTTTAATACTAAAAAAATATATACATATATAATAATAAAATGTTACACATAGTAAGAGGTCTAAATGTATTCGTCATCCGGTTTTTGGCATGCCCTAAAAATGTGTAAAAAAATACAATAATAAATCGCCCACATAATAATATATATAAATATATGTACATATCCACGCTCGTGTAAGCGTAACAAAATTATCTTATTTTCTATTCACTCACCTCATACAGGCATCTTCAAATAGTTTCTTAGTGTCAGTTATCTCATTGTTTTTTGTATACTCTTGTATAACTTTTTTCATAATTTTAGCTAATACAATAAGCGATTCGGCTCTGGCTTTTCTTACATTTTCATCGACAGACATATCTGTAAAGACTTTTTTACAAACTCCTTTTATAGTTTGATCAATATCAATCAAACAAATATTTAACATAGTTTCTACAACTGTTGGTAATGAATCTTCAAGTTTTTTATTTGCTTTGATTGATTTTTCAATAGAAATATTTTCATCGTCTTCTTTTTTAATTTGGCTAGCTAATGAACTAGTCTTAATTAAAGTTCTAACAAATTTTAATCCTGTTCCAATAACTCTTTTTTTTTGTTGCATTTTATAATATTTTCCACTAATACCAAATAAGCTATATTTATCACCTAAAAATTGGTTAGCACAATTTTCATATGACCATGCAACATTTTCTAAAATGACATGACCAAATGATGTTTGACATAATTCATTAATTTCCTTTTTAAATTTTATAATATATTCTTCATTATTATTTTCGTTAATATAATTAGTTATCATATCTCTTAAATGTAATGCCAATTTTACTTCTCTTTTATTTTGTGCTTTTAATATTATACGTTGTACATCTTCATCTTTATATAATTGTTCGTACTCTACATACATAACCATTCTTAGTTTTCCAATATAAGGATCTAATTTTTCACTACCAAATAATAAGGTAAAAAAAAATGTGCTATCAATAAATTGCATATTATTTATAGCATTTTTACCTTCTTTATCATATCTTCTTCTTCTTTCGACATCCCCTAAAACTTGATATGCTTCACCAATTTTTTGAAAATGTTCTTTTGCTTTTAAATCTGAGCATTTATCTGGATGAAATTCTTTAGCTAATTTATAATATTGTCTTTTTATTTCATTTTGGCTAGCATCTATGGGGACTTTTAATATTTTATAATATTCATCATTTTTAACTTTTATATTTCCATTTTTATTATAATATTCATCATTATTTATATCTTTTTTCTTTTTATCAAAATTTGCATTATTATTGGCATCATCATCACTATCATTTAATAATTTATTTGCTTCATCATCTAAATTATAATAAAAGTCATACCATTCTCTTTTCTCATCATCCCATATTTTTCCTAATGCCCTTTGAGTTATCGATTCAGGTGTATTTATTATACCTCGACCTATTTGATAGCTAGCTACTCCTACCGATATTACTGGAATAACTATTGCACTTAAAAGCCCAAAGAAAATACCTTTAAAAAATCCATTTATCCCTTCTGCTTTTGCACACAAATATGGTGAAATAAATAAAAAGCTAGTTCCTACTATTATTCCCTTTGTTACTGATTTTAAACCAGATACTAATCCAGCCCCTGCATGTTTGGGTTTTCTTGTTGAAAATATATTACTAATTATATTTTTCTCTTCCATCCCCCCGTCATCTATACAATGAGGCATTATTTGACCATTCTCTAAATAAATAAGAAAGGCCGTTAAATAAATTATAAAGTTATAAAGTTATAAGACATAGATAAAGTGTGAATATACGATCCGCATTAATAAGCAGAGTATATCGCGAGGAAAACATGATATAATTTCTTTACTTAATATATATTTATTAAAAATGTCACTTTTATTTTATTGGATTTTTTATCCTTACCATATATGTGATCTTTATTTCCACTGCTACTACCTTTTAAATCCTTCTAAGAAAATAAAATAATTCAAAATATATCAAATATTTAAATAAACAAAAAATAGAAACAATACAAATCCATAGTATGGAATATATTTGTGCTATAGGTTCAAGTATTAATCACATCAATCAAGCTACTATCTTTATAATTAAATTATATAAGCACGCTTTTTCATTCATAATTTCCACATCGAAAACATATTTTTCTTCAAATTAATGCTCATATACTCTTTTTTTTCATATATAAAATTTATAAATATATTTTTTTCTCTTCATTAAATTATGACTGTGCATATGTGTACATTTGCATATATATATATGTATGTATACACACATACATGGATATATATAACATGAACATTTTCAGTAGCTTACTTCATCCATTTCCTTGAATTTAAAATATTTCTTTACATCTATATAAATAGAAAATTAGTATAGAATATTTTAATATGCTATATATGTTAATAATATAGTCATCATGATAAATTATTTTTAATACAGAAAAATAAATAATTTGTGGATTTATGTTTTTTTTTTTTGCTTCAATATTTATTTCCTATTACCATTTGTTTTAATATTTCTACTCAATATAAATAAAAATACTCCTTTGTAATTTTTAACTTATAAGAATACGTTATATAGTATATGAATAATTATGTATGTGCTTATATATTTTTGTAAAAAGAATAAATTTAATTCACCTAGTAAAATTTGATTAATGTATATAAATAGCATTAAAATATATTTTCATTGATGCAGAACAAAAATAAAATAAAAATTAAAAAATAACGAAAGTAAAATAAATAAGCGTATAAATTATAAAAAATAAATAAAGTAAACAAATTAAGTAGAAAAAAATGGTGAAAAAAGAAAAATTATAAATTGAAATAATTTATATATATATTATAAATATATATACATATTTAATATAACGTTTTACATGAACTTGTTGTTTTACGCAATATTTCTGGAAAAGTAAATATAATTTAAATGAAACATTTATTTTTAAATATATATATTTTTTTTTTTTGCAATTAAAAACATAATATTCCTTTATTAGCTATTTTTGTTTACAATGAAAAAATCTTCTACACGAAAAAGAAGTTATTAAATAAATAATAAAAGTACTTTGTAAATAAAAAATAGGAGAGGGAAATAAATGAAATATTATATAAAATTAAAAAACTCATTTAACAACAACAAAAAATATATATTATATATAAATTAAAGCAGATAAAGCAGAAAAAAAATATGTAATGAAAATTATTTGTCATAATACACCACATATAAATAGTAAACCCAGTGGAATTGCTTCAAAAGTCTGCTTATTTTAAAAATAAATGATTACATATTAAAAATAAATAAAATGGAAATAATAACTTTCATTCGAGAACGATTTTTTCAATTATATATATAATTAAATAATGTTTTAGGTAATTTTTTTTTCTTTTTTACAATTTTAAAAATGTAGAAACCCATATACAACTCTCTATATGTAAAAAAATAATTGTCCAAATATATATATGATTTATTATTAACACATTGTTCTGCTTTATTTTATTTTTATTATTTTGGAAAGGTGTAATTGGACAAACATATGAGTACTTTCAAAGATTTTTTTACATATTGATTAATTTACATTTTTTTATTTTTATTTTCTTTTTTCCTGGTTTCACATGAACAATTTCCTTATTTTCATCGAATTTCAACACCTTACTTTCTATTATGCACATAGCTATTATATCTATAATAACGAATTTTATAAAATACTCGAATATAAAAAATTATTTCTTTCAATCTTTTAAAAAAAATAAAAAAACATAAATAGTGCCAATACAAATTAGTATACTACATTAATTTTTGGAAACTATTTAAATATATATAAATTAAATTTACACAAAAATTCCCAATTGCATGGTGTGCTTTTTGCAATGTGGTAATTTCATTTTGTGTAATGTAGAATAAGAATATAATGATTGTTATATTCTTTATGTATATAATTTTTGCGGTATTTAATAAATTATTTTTTAATTTTTTATCCTATTTATGTACTCGATCATTTATTATAATGATATGTTCGTAGGATTTTGTAGCAGAAAAAGTTGTCATATATTCGTACTTTATGATTTACACAAAGTTAGAAGAAAAAAATAAAATAAATAAATATATATATAAAAATATATATATAAATAATATATATATACATATACATATTTTTATTATCATATATCATACATTAAATATGGAATAAAAAAAAATTTAGTGAAACGTTCATGTTATATGGCATATATTTTTTTAAGAGCTGTATATTTTTTATGCATAATTTGTTATTTTCACATTACGTTTTTTTTACTTTTTTTTTACTTTTTTTGGGGGTTTTCATATAATAAGCAATATAAAAATATTATATTTTCCATTTTATTTTATTTTTGGATTTATATTTTGAATTATTTAATAATATTTAAAATATAATGTGTTTTCTTTGTTTAATTAAATTTTAATTTTCCCATTTAAATGTTTTAAATTATTCATATAATGAGAATTTCCAAACTGGCGAATACCCAGCTGAATTGCATGAAAAATGCAAAGTATTTTTTTAGTGGATACACAGGGAAGCATATTTCTGATAAAGATTTAGTCAAAAAAAGTGATGACTGGTTAATAAAAAAAAAAAAATAAAAGTGTAAAATACTTTTGGGAAGTAAACACTACATCCATATATAATTATATATTTATTTGTATATATGTTCATAAATATATAACTTATATTTAATTTACCTTAGGTATATCGAAGAAACAAATTTTTGCTTGGGAAGAGTAACGGTATTTATTTAACAAAAAAACTATATTATAATTTATTAATTGTTATACATATTCATTTGAATATATTAATTTATTTAAAAGTGCAAGTGTGCAATGTTTTTGTCTTTCAATCGATTTGTATGTATGTATGTATGTATGTATGTATCCACGTATGTATGCATGTGTGTATGCTTATATGATATATACATTTTTCTAATTGCCACAAATATTTTATGTAGAAATTGCGATTCTCGGAGAAAGATGACATGGCTAGAAGAGTTTTAAAAATTATGGACAGTCAAATAAGTAAAATGTATACAAGACTGAGAGACGGAACAGTTATTCCATATATGTCATTTTATTTAAATGATGTAATAGATAAACCAGCCCCTAATCATCAATTTATTGAACAGCCACTAATAAAATGGACATGGGATGAAGCATATGATGAAGCTTATGAGGAAGAATAATGAAATATTGAAGATACACATTTTTGTTATTAGTAGTTAAAAATATAGAAATTATCATGCCGATAAAAATGTATTTGTAAACTATATTATATAAACATAGTTAGGTATATATCGTTAGCAAATGTTTATTATATGAGCATTTTATTTTTTATGTATTATAAAATTATACACTACTATTTAAAAGGGTGCACCATATATAATACACAATTATATGTGTATTAAATGGCTTCCCCCTTTTTAATTTTTAAGATGACCTTTTTTATTTTTTTCGTCGCTTTGTTGTTAAACATTGCCAAAATTAACCATTACATATAACAATGTATAAGTAAAGTTATTATTACAATTTAAAAGCTTATATTAATTAATTTTAACGTTACAATTCACACACAAAAAATATTAAAAATCAAATAAACAACCAAAAAAAATATTGCAACATGCAATTTAATTTTTATATATTAAAATGTCGATTATAAATAATGGAAAAACAACATATTCACATGCAACATTTATTTTTTTATTTCTATTGAGAAGGGAATTTATGGAACTTACGATAGAGTTGTGAGTGTTTGAAGTATCTGCAAAAAATAATGTAGCAAAAATAATGTAGCAAAAATAATGTAACAAAAATAATGTAGCAAAAATAATGTAACAAAAATAATGTAATAAAAAAATAATACAAATGTCTGTGTTATGTATCTACCTTTATTGGTTTGGGTAAACTCATGTATTGAAAACCTTTTAATGTTAAAGGTGTAATAATTTAAAATTTTGTAGAAGGTATAAAGACGCTTCAGTTGGTATATTTTCATGTATTTATATAATTCAACAAAATGAAAAAAATAAAATGTTCTATATATGTAGATTAATTCATTTAAAGATGGGCAAAATAAGCAACTCTGTATATTTTTTTGATCTCTTTCATGACATTCTGATAACTCTTTAATATTAAATTTAAATAAATTATACACCTCCTCGTCTACCGAATTTAAAAAATAATCGAACAGTTTAAGCAAAAGTTCGATCGACAAATTAGCATGTTTATAATAATTAGAATGTGAATTTATATGTAAAAACATGTGAATTAAATTAGAATAAAATAAAAGAGATAAATATTTAAATCCTAAGCTTTTATAATTATATAATATTTTTGGAAATATTAATTTATAAATATGATTCGTATACACATCATAATAACTCTTATCTATTTTAATAATAGATGAATAAATGTCAATAACATTTAATATGTTTTGTTCATAATTAAAATGTTTATTTATTAAAACATTCCATATTTTTCTTAATAAATTATCCACAAAAAAGAGTAAATTATTGTTTATATCAAATAAAAGCATATGCACATAAAAATTAAAACAATCTTTAATATTTTTCCCCTTATCTTTGTCAATGTATTCTGTATATTTTAATATTATTTTTTTATTATTTACAAATTGGGCTATACTATTATTTTTAATAAAAATACCTTCATTACATAAATTTAATGTCTGTAAAAAAGATAACCCTATTCTTTCACGTTTGTTAATAATATTTATTGTGGTATAAAATTTTTCATTATTTTTTTCAAGTAAATTATTTTTTATTTCAATCATAACTTTATTTACAACATATTCTATCTTATTTAAAAGGTTTATATCAACAGTTTTATTTGTTAAAAGTTGTGGAAATAATTCTATTATTTCATTTTTTATTATATATTCATTCAAATTATTAAAAAGTGTCTCTTTTATTTTTTCTATTTCATTTTCAATGGGACTCCTTAATATTATATTATCATTTTTTTTAGCAACATTTTCATTATTATCTTTTCCTTTTTTAATTATTTTTATTATCTCCTTAATATCGATAGTGGAAAATAGCTCCTTTTTATTTTGTGTGCAAATATTTTTTATCACAGTGGCCCCTACATGGTTATTATTATATTCGCGTATAAATACATAATCAGTTAAGTCTTTGTGAATTCCTTTAAATAATTCAAGATAATATTTCAAAATATATGTTTCTTCAGTTATCTCATTTGAATTATTATCATTACTACTATTTTTATTCATCTCTATAAGTCTATCAATAGATGTTAGCAAAATCACTTTCATTTTAAATTCTAACAAATTTATATTAATATGTTTCAAAAAACATGTCAAATGATTCATACTAATAGGTGAAACAACTCTACATTTAGAGTAGTGTATAATATATGTTAACAAATTTTCTTTAATTTTTTTTTTCATTATTAATTCTATGATATATTTATCTAAATTATAAAAAGCAACATCCTTTAATTGAAATATTCCATTATCATTATATAAATATTTATATATAAAATTGACTATAGTAAAAATATCTATGTCTGTCATTTTATTTAGAATTAATTTATTTTCATAATATTTGTTTTTTTCTAGCAAACTTGAAATTATCCTAAAAAATTCATGTCTCTTTTTATTATCTAAATAAATATCATTTTGCAAAATAAAATTAAGAAAATTACAAAACTCTTTATTCATAAAAAAATTTATTCTTTTCATACATTTATCAAATATGATAGATATAAATTCATCTATTTCTAAAACGTTTTTTTTATCTTTCAAATGATAATAATGAAAAAAATGGGTATATGCTAGTAATATATTAATAATTTGGCTATTTGAAAAATTATCTATATTTTTTAAAATGTCTTTTTTTATTCTTTCCATAAAATTTACATAACTGAGTAAATTCAATTTGTACACAGAATATACAAAAATGTGTAGATCTAAACTATTAAAATAATAATCGTTTTTAGTTAATTTATCAAAAATAAAATTAAATATTTCGTCATTTTTTATATTTAAATAATAGCAACTATGTAATAATAAAGATATCTCTCTTATAGAATAATCACAACTATTTTTAATAATCCTATAAACAAATTTTTCAGAAAATGATGAATCAAACATATTTCTTTCTCCACATTTTTTTGTTTCAATTTCCTTTTCATTATTATTCAAATCGTTTCCAATATTTTTATGAATCAAATGAATAAGATTTTTATTGTTTTTAGAAATTCCAGAAAGTAAATTAATAATATTAATCCATGATGAATTTGTATTATTTATATCATTTGAAAAAGACAATATTTTTTTATTTAATAATACTACTATATAAAATAGTATATCATTTTTTACTTTTATTTCACTTTTATGAATTACAGTTAATAACATGTTAAATTGAATAAAATTTAAATTGTTTATGATCAAATTATTTTTAAAAATATGATCTATTATATTTTCTATTTTATTATTCATTTTGTTTTTATTCCCTCCAGTTTCCTTTTCTATTATCCCATTTTTCAAATTATTTAAAATAAGTATCAAAACTTTTCCAATTTCCATTTTTTTATAATCTTCAAATACATTTTTATTTCCTATTTTGTTAGTAACTGAATTCATTGTTTTTTTTTCATAACATTTTAAAAATTCTGATTTTCCTTCCTTACCATATTCTCTCAAATGTTTCAAAGCCCATCTCATTCCAAAACCATAATTAGGCCTCCCTTTTCGAATTAAGTGCACATTTTTGATCATGTTCATCATTCCCTTTTTTTAACTCATTATATTTGATCTTGTTATGTATCAAAATATTACAATTATGGTTTCTCTGAGATTTATAAATTCACGTATCAAAATAATTGCATTTTTTACTTTAAAATATTTTTTTTATGTACTTTTTTTTGCGACATTTTAAAATAACTGTTCTAATAAACCAATTTTATAATAGATACTCAATCATATTTTTATAAAAAAAAAATTATTATTCTTTTTATATTCACCATACTAGCTAAACCAAGTTAACAAATAGAGGTGTATACAAAATTGGATTGCTTAAAATGATAACCAACCAAATTTCACAACTTAGAAAAAATGACAAATATAAAAAGTAACTGTAAAATTATTTTCCAAACACATATCTAAACATATGTACGCACAACTTTAAGTGTCTCATATGTTTAGCACTGTTACAATTATGTATGAAGAGATAAAAATACTATTATACACATATCCAGTTTAAAATTTAGTATCTTCATGAAAAATAACTGGATATCAACTTAATTAAACAGTGCATTTTCTTATTTTCTCACTCGAAAAAAATGCTTAGTTCCTTTTTAATTAAACACTTCTCTCTATATAAACACTTCTTTATATATATACATTTTTTTACCTTCACGTATAAAAAAATTATTAACAATACACATGAATTTTTTATTTTATTTTCATATTTTTTGAAGTGTATAATTAATATATAAGAGAAATGCATATCCTTTTGTTCTGTTATATAAATATGTAAATATTGTTCGGTTTTGGAGCTTTGCTTATTTTGATAAGCTCCGAAAAAAAAATTGATTATATTTATCTGCTATATTATATGTATGCATACACTTTTTTGTATATTTATATTATTACATTTTCACTTTACGCATTTTAATGTAATTTTTTTAGCACATTTCATTCTCTTAAAATGCTATAATCAATAAAAAAAAATATATGTGAAAAAAAGGTGGAATTATATTTTCGTAGTTATTTTTCTAAGTTGATTTTTTTTTCCCTAACATAATTATTATTACAATGTATGAACAAAATTAGCATTGCTATTATTATAATTTTTTTAAAGACCTTCTCAAGTTAATAATAACAAATTACATATGTTCATTTGCTTATGTATATTAATTATATAATAAAAAAATATAATAAGCATAAATTTATAATTGCTTAAAATACTTTTTTTTTTTTTTGTGTGGGAACAAATTCCATGCTTGGAGTATTATATAGGCATAATATAAAATGAACACAAATATACAAAAGCTGAAACTTGTTCTTAACAAAACAAAATTGGGTAAGAAATCATATAGTCATGATGTTTCCAAGTTAAAAAGAAATCCAAATTTAGAAAAATTATACACAGGGGATAAACATGATTTTAGCAAGGTTATATTTAAAAAAGAAAAAATAGAGGATGTAATAAAAGAAGTCAAATTTGATTATTATTATTTTAATGAAGGAAAAAAAAACAAATATAAAGATATACCATTGAATGTTTCTATAATTAAAGAGTCGGATTTACCACCTTATAAACCTGTTGATGAAAAATTAAATTTTTCTATCCTTGAAAATGACTTAAAAATCATTTCGACTAATAAAAATAGCGGAGTCTGTTCCATAGGTACACATACACAAATATGCATATCCATATTAAACATATAGTTATATCTTTGTATAGTTATTTCATTCCAACATTTGTACACTATACACATTTATTTATCTTTTACATATATATACACTATTTAGTGAAATTTTGATAATGTCTCCCCAACTTATACACTGTTACATACTTTTATTTTATTACTATTTTATTTAGGATTATACATAAAATGTGGGTCTAGGTATGAAGAAATAAACGATAAAGTAAATGAACAGGGAATGAGTGTGATGATTGAAAACATGGCATTTCATAGTACTGCTCATTTATCCCATTTAAGAGCCATCAAAAGTTTAGAAAAAATAGGAGCCAATGTTAGTTGTAATGCTTTTCGAGAACATATTGTATATACATGTGAATGTTTAAATGAATATTTGCCAGTAGTTATAAATTTATTAATAGGAAATGTTTTATTTCCACGTTTTTTATCATGGGAAATGAAAAATAATGTTAATAGATTAAATACTATGAGAGCAAAACTATTTGAGAATAATGAAATGTATATAACAGAATTATTGCATAATACAGCTTGGTATAATAATACATTAGGTAATAAATTATATGTATCTGAATCAAACATAGAAAATTATACATCTGAAAATTTAAGAAATTTTATGTTAAAACATTTTTCCCCTAAAAATATGACATTAGTTGGTATTAATGTTGATCATAATGAATTAACAAAATGGACTTCCAGAGCTTTTCAAGATTATGTTCCAATACCATATACTAAACAAAAAGAAGTAACTCCAAATTATACTGGCGGTTTTATAAGTGTTGAAGATAAAAATATAAAAAAAACTAACATTGCTATAGCATATGAAACTAAAGGAGGATGGAAAACATCTGATATGATTACATTAACAGTTTTACAAACTTTGATGGGTGGTGGTGGTTCTTTTTCGACTGGTGGACCAGGAAAAGGAATGTATTCTCGATTATTTTTAAATGTTTTAAATAATTACAATTTTATAGAATCTTGTATGGCTTTTAGCACCCAACATTCAGACACTGGCCTTTTTGGATTATATTTTACAGGAGATCCAGCAAATACTAAAGATATAATTAATAGTATGGCATTAGAATTTCATAAAATGAATAAATGTACTGATGAAGAATTAAATCGAGCTAAGAAAAGTTTAAAAAGCTTTATGTGGATGAGCTTAGAATATAAATCAATTTTAATGGAAGATTTAGCTAGACAAATGATGATTCTAAATAGGATACTTTCCGGAAAACAATTATGTGATGCTATTGATGCTGTAACTAAAGAAGATATTAACAGAGTTGTTTCTCAATTTTTAAAAACCAAACCTACTGTGGTTGTATATGGAAACATTAGTCACTCCCCACATTATGATGAAATATGCAAAATGCTTGGTTAAGTGACCATAATTTGCTGTTGCAAATTTTATTATCCTTAAACATGTATACATTTGTGTGCATTATCATTTTTTATGCCTCTTTTTTATGTTTCTACATTATTTCGCCCAATTTTAAGGGTACTTCTAGCCCGTATATTTCATACTATATTATTTCATACTATATTATTTCATGCTATATTATTTCATACTATATTATTTCATACTATATTATTTTATTTTTTTATTTTTTTTATTTTTTATTAACTCTTTAAATTGGTAAACATAAGTGTATATTCGAAAAATGTATGTATACTTTCCACTATATGAGAAATTAACTGCATCAAAATCAGCCAATGACCACCCCAGTTTTCATTGAACTTGCATATGTATTGCTTATTTTATTTATGTAGACGCATATGCAAATTAACATGTTTAAATGTATATACTACTTTTCAGACGTACATTAAATTATAATTTTTTTAACATTTTTATCAACTTTAATAATTTATATAACCAAATTTTACCAATAAAAAGGAGATAAAATATGTCCAAATTTTACCATAAAAAGGAGATCAAATGTGTCCAAATTTTACCATAAAAAGGAGATCAAATGTGTCCAAATTTTACCATAAAAAGGAGATCAAGCATGTTTATGATAATATAGTGTAATAACAATATAACCATTCTAAAATTATATGTTTTCATTTATTTTTCCTGGGAATATCATTCCTGCTTCCTTTTACATATATATAAACCACTTTTTTTTTAGTAAAAATAGTTTAAAATTTAGATAATCATAAAAATATATTATTTGGTAAAAAAACGTTATGTTAATTTTAGATACAATATATTATTTATGAAAAAAAAATACAGTAACACAGACAATAATAAGAACAAAATTTAATGAAAAGTATATAAATTACGTCTATTTTGCGTATTATTCAGATTTGTTTGGTACTAAATATGCATCAAAATTCTCTCTCATATACAGACAAAATGGAAATAAAACAATATATATATATATTGTGAACACAAAAAAATATGCAAAAATAAAATATATGAAAATATAAAGAGAGAGTATATAAAATATTTTTTAAAAAGTATACATCAAAAAATAATTTGATGGCATATTTGTTCATAGTAATTATATTTTATATATAAATTATGACCTTATTTCATCACCTTGTATTAGTAAGTTCATTTTTTTTTATATTTCTTTTTCAATATCTGATTAAAAGGCAAAATGAACTTTTTTTATAGTCATAATTCAAGGGTACATTAATATATTTTAACCAATATATTTTTTATTCATATTATCTGGTTATGTATCTGCTCAATTTTAAATCGATTATTTAGTTAATTTAACATATTTCGTATAAACACTATCTCTATCACGAATCAATTCGTCATGTGTTTTTTGAGCTTGAACAAAAGATCCATTTTTATCTGGATTGTTAAAAACTACAATTTTATTTGATCTTTTAATAGATGCAATTCTGTGAGCAATAGTAATGATTGTTTTGTCAGCTTTATCTTTAATATCAACAATAGTTTTTTCGATTAATTTTTCTGAGTGTGAATCAAGAGATGAAGTAGCTTCGTCTAACAATAATATTTTAGGTTCTCTTAATAAGGCTCTAGCAATAGCAACTCGTTGTTTTTGACCACCTGATAAACTTTTACCATAAGGTCCTACGTTAGTATCATATTTATTTGGCAATGATTCAATAAATTCATCAATAGCAGCAAATTTACATACTCTTTTTACATCATCTAATGTTGCATCTTCTTTACCAAATTTTATATTTTCATAAATAGACATATTAAACAACATTGGTTCTTGGTTAACTATTGCAAATAATCCTCTTAGATCTTTTAAGTTATAATCACAAATGTCTATACCATCAAGTAAAATTTTACCACTATTTTTGTAAATAGTAAATTCTTCATTTTCATTTTTGTTATGCAAGTCGTTCAAATTCTTCATAGATGTTGCATCAGTCATTTCTATATTCTCTGATTTATCTTTATTGTCTGTTTCAATATGTTGATTATCTAATAAAACATGGTCATCTTTCAAATCGTAGAATCGCATTAATAAATGCATAATTGTGGATTTACCACATCCAGTTTCTCCAACTATAGCTGTTGTTTTTTTGCTATCACAACTAAAAGATAAATCTTTATATATTGGTACATTTGGTCTAGATAAATATCTAAAGTTAACATCCTTTACTTCTATTTTTCCGTCTATTTTATTTGGATCAGTTATTCTTATACCACTGTCATCTCTTACATCTATATTTGATTTTCTAACCATTATAGGATGATATTTCTCAAATGTTATTTTAGCCTTATCTGCATCTCCTTTAAAGGACATTAATTTACCACCATAACTACCAGTAAATATAAATGTAAATAAAGATTTCATAAAGTCATCAACCTTTATAATTTGGTGATCTATCAAAATAGAACCTAACCAATAAGCAAATGCATTAATAAATAATTGTGTACATTGACTAAATCCCCATAACAATGAATTTACTATAATTTTTCTTTTCTCTCCTTTATTGTCATAATCTATTGCATTTTCTATCAATTTACAATAATAATCTTCTAAGCCATATGTAACAATTGTTTGCATATTATAAAATGCTTCTTGAATTAAAAAGTTAGGATCTTTAAATAATTCTTCATCATTAGCATATGAAAACTGACCATCTCTTTTATTTCCAATTCTTTCTATTTCTTTAGATTTTTGCAATCGTGCTCTTATAGCAAATGTTCTCGTTGTAATGGTATATGCTAATGTTAAAGCTCCTGCTATTATTGGGCAAAAATAAAATGATAAAATCGTACTAATAATAAACAACATAATAAAATGAGTAAATATTACAATATTATTTACTAAACCAGTTTTTAATAAATGTACATCTCTGTTAATATATGACGATAAAAATCCAGGCGCATGTTTATCTTGATCAAAAAAACCAATCTCTTGATGTATCATATTCTCGAACAATAAATATTTAAATTTTTTTTCAACCTTTTCTCCAATTAAATTATTATAATAATTTTTTAATGTTTCAGAAATAAACATACATAAAGCAATAATTAATATATATATAGAATATTTATTTGAATTAGATTCAATGTGTGTGAAATCAAATAGTGTTCCAACATATTTTGCATATAATATGGCAAACAATGGATATAAACCAGCTGCCACCATAGTACTTAAAAGTATAATAAAAACTTCTTTTTTGTGAGAAAACATTTCTTTATATACAATACTCAAATTGCTAGGAGGTTTCTTCTCTTTTTTTCCAAACATTCTTTTGAAGAATGATGGTTTAGTTGGCTTATCAGTATCTGCAATCTCTTTTTCTTTTCTAATATCGAAATTTTTATCAGTGTTAATATCCATATTTGTATCAGTAACAGATTTAGCACCACCTGTATCAGAATCTTTATATACACTACTATTATTATCATCATTATTTTCATCATTTCCACTTGAGGATACTTTTTGGTTTTGAATCATAGAATAGTAAATACCATTTTTATTTTTCATCAAACTATCATGAGTACCTTGTTCAACTATTACACTTCCATTATTACTATTTATAGCACCTTGTTTGTTTTCGTCAGTTTCTGTTGATTCTTGATCTCTATTTGATAAGACAAAAATTTGATTAGCATATCGAATAGTACTTAATCTATGAGCAATAATAATAGTAATTCGATTTTCATTTCCTTTTAAATTGTTAATTGTTTTCTGAACTAAATATTCGGATTTATTATCAAGATATGATGTAGCTTCATCAAGTATTAAAATTTTAGGATTTCTAATAACAGCTCTACCTATAGATATTCGTTGTTTTTGTCCACCTGACAATTTAGATGCACTAGAACCTACTAAAGTGTCATATTTGTCTGGTAATGATGCTACAAAATCGTGGATTAACACTTTTTTAGATACATCTACAACTTTTGAATCTTCAACAGAATTAATAGATGATATTACTTCTAATAAATCACTAGTTGTATTTCTCTTAGATATTTCATCTAAAATACTAGTGCATTTTCCATTTTTACTATTATCTCTATTTATTGAAGAGTCGCTATTTCCATGCAAGTTGAACCCATTTTCTACTGCTTCTAAACTATTTGGACTTATTAAACTATATTTAATATTATTTTTAATAGAATTGCTAAATAATAAAGGATCTTGACTAACTACTCCAATTTTAGATCTCCACCATTTTAGATCAACATCTTTCAAACTGTGTGAATCATTAATAACAATATCTCCTTCTGTTGGGTCATAAAATCGTTCAATTAATTTTAAAATTGTTGATTTACCACATCCTGATTCTCCAACAAATGCATAAGTATTTCCTTCTTTTAAAGTAAAATTCAAATCCTTATAAATTTCAACATCTTTTCTAGTACCATAATGAAATTTGACATTTTTAAATTCAATTTTTTTAATATCATCTAATTTTTTACCTTTATTTTGATTTCTATCAACAGATGGTTTTCTGTTAATAACTTCATATATATTGTTAGTTGCCTCTAACGATTTCATATATTCAGCAACATTTGGTAATATAATAGTAAGCATAAACATACTTATAAGAACTCCTAATAATATTGATATAACTGCACTTCCATTGAAACGATTAGCGTAATTAAAATTTTTTATATCATTTATTATAATTCTAGTACCATACCAAAATCCCAAAGCATAAGCAGCTAATATAAATCCATTAATTAAACCAACATGTAGTGATTCCATAAAATTTGCTTTTAACATATATTTACTATAAAATTGTTCTGATAATTTAAATTTTTTTAATATTACACTTTCTCCACAATAACTTGCAACAGTTTTAATACCAACTAATGCTTCTTCAATTATTGACATTGAATTGTTATTATATAATAGTGATGTTTTTTTATTTAATCGGACTTTTTTATTACATATAGAGCTGCATATATATATTACTGGGAAAATACATGTAATACATAATGTTAATCTTACACTTTTATATAATGACCAGAAATATAAACCTATAAATGAACTACTATATGTAAATATTGTAATAAATTTGGTTCCTATTCCTGCATTTACTTGTTCTAAATAAAAATCTAAATCAGATGTTAATTTAGAACCTGGATTATTATCATGAAATTCTCCATCTTGTTGAAAAACACTTTTTAAATATTTTAATTTTAATGTTCTTAAAATCTTTGAAGTAACAACATCCATACATAAACTTGAAATCGATGATAATATAAATTGACATATACCAACTATTACTAATTTTAAAACAGTATCATTTACACTTTCCCCAATATTCAAATTTGCCATCGTAATACCAAACACCGAAATAAAAATGGGCAACGAAGCTCCTGATATAGTTGCACATATAAATGATATAGCTAATAATGTCTTATGTTTGGATGGTAATGAATGAAATGGCAAAAACAATGGAATCTTTTGTGACTTGATTTTTTTAAACAACTCAACGGTAGATTTCTTATTTAACTCTTTCTCAACTTCATGTTTGATATTATTCTTATTATTATCACTTTTTTCTTCCGCCATTTTGAAAAATAATGTATTAAAAAATTATATAATGAAGTATATATTATCAAGTGTAATCATAAATAAATATGTCTATCGTTAAAAATAAGTGAGTATTTTAGTCTGTATTCTTATAGCCTGAATAACTACATAAATTCTACATACTTATAAAATTACTAGATATATTTAAGACAACAAATTTTACAACATCTAAACCCTTTTTTATAATAATATATACATTAAATTATATAAAAAAGCAACAAATATCAACAAATAAAATCAGTAAATAAACAATTAAATAATTAATTAAATGTAATTAAAATTTGTTTAATGCTTATATATACTATAATCATAAATATATATATACATATACATTCTTTGAATAATTTAATAAATTAAAACATGTTGGCAGATATACCTTATTGTTATCCTAAACATACTTAATTATATGACGTTTAAAATATCAATGTAACGATATATATATTAATGAAAACCTAATCTGCATCATTATAAAAATATAATGTATGCAGTATTAATGTACATATTTAATTTATTACAAAATAAATACGCAAAATATATATCAACGGAATATAGCAATTTTATATACACATAACAACATACATGACTAAATGTACCTATTATATATTATATATAGGTACATAGATATACAAATGTAGTTATACATGTATAGGATATATTTACATACATTTAAAATAAAGAATATATCAAAATAACACAAAGAATCAATAATAAACTATTAAAAAAAATATAAATAATATTATATATATGTATGTACAAAATTTTTAGTGAATTAAGAAATAAAAAAAAAAATAATAATAATAATAATTATTATATTTACTAATATGAAAATATCTATATATTATGTATAAATATATTTCATAACACCAAAGCCTTCAACAAAATACTATTGTATATAATATATAAAATACTAATTAAAAATATAAATAAGAATGAATTATGTAAAAAAAAGGTATTAATGCAATATAAAAATATATTTATATTCTATAATAATTTTTGCAAGGTATAAAAAAATTTATTAACTATTATACTTTCAAAAAAAATTACGGCGTGCATATGGATCGTTCTTATCTTATGCAATAGATAATTATACCGTTATACTATTTTCTAGAATAGTAAATATTGTTTATTTTATTTTTTATATATTATTATTTTATATTATTATTTAAATTATTCACCATTTAATGTTTTCTTACATTTTATTTCTAACATAATATTTTTTTATTTCGGATTTTAATTTTTTCGCAATTATCATAAAACCTTTTTTTTTATTTAATACTATTACTTATTCTATAAAATATCAATATTCAAATGACTCAAAAAATAACAAATTTTTAATATATATATTTTAAAAGAATTATTATTTTCATTTTCTTTACTTTCATATTTCTAATATATGTATGAATTACTATACTATTTAAATAAATAATATAAAAAACAGTTAAAAACTGAATAGAGAGGAAAATAATATTTTTTATGATCGTTATAATTATATTCCCATAAAATATTATATCATCATGCATATTTTTAAATGCACTTGGTTTTTTTCCTATATATATTATTGCTTTCTCCATACATAAAATACAAAGTTACAATAACAATTTAGGAAATATAAATAGTAGTAAAATTATAAGTCTTAATTAAATATATTTTTCGAGTTAGCTCAATACAGACTATTATATACATATATGTTTAATTATTTATCTAATAACTATAAATATAATGTGTACAAATGGGAAAATGCATCTTTCTATGCATAAAAACCTTCGTGTTATACTCGATCCATTAAATGAACATATATTGAATAAAAAAAAAATGAATCATAAGTTATATACTAAAATAAAAAAATAAGAGACATGTTAAACATCATAAAACAAAGGTAATCATCGTTTAATTTATAGATAGTACAACATGTTATAGAAACTATATTTATAAATAAAATCAATGATATATGAATGAAAATCTGACATCTAAAAAAATATAAATAATATAAATAATAAAAATAATAAAAATAAATCAAAAGTATCTCTTAAGTCGATTTATACATAGTAACAATTGTATAAAAATACACACACATATGCATTCATATACCAATATAAAGGTACATATGCAATATTAAAGAAAAACATAATTTATAATATATATAAAGACCTACATATTTTTTCTTCATCTTTTATTTTTAAAGCAAAAGGAGCTTTAAATCTACAATTAGTATGCATAAGCGCAACTATGCATACATATCTACAATTAATAAAATACAACAAATCAAATCATCATATAATTGATAAAACATTTTCTATGTTATTTGTTCTTAGCGAACGAATCTGCACATATATACTTATTTTTGATTTATGAATATATTTGCATTTATGTATATGCAAATTACAAACTTCTACATTTTATCTTGACATATTATATATATATATATATTTATCCGTGTAAAAAAAATAATATCACTGGTTAATCTTGATAATTTTGAACATAAAAATTAGCATCTGAAAATATATATTGCACTTGTGGCTTTAGTAATTCAATTATTGTTTGGCATAGTGATTTTTTAATAAGTTGACCACATTTTAAACATGATTCATCGATTAAAATAAAATCAGAATTATCTACATTTTTTATATATTGGCAGCATGAAACGCATGTTTTAAGCTCTCCATTCGTTAGACATCTATCATCTTTATTATATTGTAAATTTATATTAGTATCTGTTACTGGTTTTTCTAAAATATCATCTTCTGTATTTTTCTCTATATTATTATATAAATAATTATGGGTATCCTGTTTGCCTTTCTCGGCATTGGAATCTTTCAATGGAGTTACAAAAGAAGTCATTACATTGAGTGTTTCATTGTTATTATTATCATCGATATTGTGGACACGATCATCTGTACTAATAAAAGTGCTTTTATTTCGATTTTTCACATTTTTACTTCTAGAAACAATATCTTTATCATATAAATGCACACTGTTTATTGAATTTCCAGAATACATCTTACTTTTTTTTTTATAATTCACACTGCTGCTATCACTTTGCTCTCCATTTTCATTCAGTTCAGCTTTACTATCATTTTTCATATTTTCCTGTTCTTTATTATAAAATAATTCACCCGTGTTTGAATATATTCCATTTTTATTACTTTTTTTTTTTTTTTTTTTTTTTAATTCATTTGTGAATAAAAATTCCTCCCCCTTTCCCTTGATTCCAATTTTTAAATTATTAGAATGAGATTTTGACTTCTTATACAATAAGTTATCATTTGCTATAACCTTTTTGTTATTTATATTTGTATTATATGATGAAATATCTGTATTGTTTGTGATAGTACTAATATCATTTTCTCTTGAATTTTTATAATGAACATCGCTATGACTTTTACTACTTTCACTGTCATTACTACTCATATGCATGAGATGTTTGTTAATTTGGCTATTAGTCCTATTATTACCATTAATAATATTACTAAAATATTGATTATCTCCATTTTTATAACTATTACTACCCATACTATTTTTCATTATAGGATTTATTCTGTTATTATAAGAATTTCCTTTTTCCCTTTTATGCAAATTTCCAATATTAATTTGTCTATCGTCATAATCATATGTAGAAACATTATTTTCCAAAAGTTCATCACCATTACTCTTTACATTAGTGTATTCATTATTGCATTCATCATTATTGTATTTATCAATTAAAAACTCACCATTTGATATATTGCAACTATCTATATTATGCGTATTTCCATTTGGGGTAAATTCATTATTACTATAGTTATTAACTCTTGATTTTGCGTTATTTTCTAGGTACAAATTGTTAACATTACTATTTTTGTTTTTGTTGTTTTTCTTATCATTATTATTACGATTATTATCGTTTTTTTTATTCTTCTTATTTTGATAATCATTATAACCATTGTTATTATAGTCATCATAAGTACTATTATAATATTCATTATTATTATAATTGCCATTAAACATTTCGTGATGACTATTATTATCGTTATTAATATAAATATTTTTTTTTCCCTTATAATTTTTACTCGATTTTATCATATTATTCGACATAGACAAAGGGTGTTCATGCGAATTGTAATTATTATTGTTAATGTAGTTCCCATTAGTTGTATTACCTCGGTATAAATCATAATTATTATTTTGTTTTCCATTTATAAAATTTATTTTGTTATTATTCATGTATCTATTTGTATTATCATCGTGACTGTTATAAGAGCCATAATAATTATTATTTCGACCGCTATTATTACTAATTCTTCCATTTTCTACTTTACTATGCCCATAATTATTAGCAGGTATATTATTATCTATTGCACCCCCCACAAAATTACTCATATCATCGTTATTATAGCAATAATTGTTACTACATTTACTATTTACATTGCTACTATTTCTATTTCCACTTTTATTATTATTATTGCTGTATCTTTGATTTGGATATATTACATGTTCATTATTGCCATTTTTACTATGTGATTTATTTATATATGTATTATTATAACAATCATTAGTTGTATTTTCCATATTGCTATTGAAACTATTTTCGTAGCAATTACTATAATTACCGCTGTTATTAAAATTTCTTTTAATTTTATTGCATGATTTTTTATATTCGTGTGTATTTTTTTTATTTATTTCATAATTATGTGCATTAATATTTTTATTTCCGTAATTATCTTCATATTCGCAATTTTTTCCAAGAATTTTATCCCCGGGTATGCCACAATAATAATTATTATTTTCATTAGATATGGTAGACGATCGACTTTTTATATATGCACCGTTATTACTTGAATTTTTTTGCGCATCCATGTGAATATTGCCATTAAATTTTTTATTTTCATTTTCATAGGAATTTATTAGTATATCCTTACTATTATTATTATTATTATTTTCATAACGGTTTAATAATTTCTTGCTATGTTTATTTTTCTCGTTTTTTCCATGAATGCTATATTCATTCGAACTTCTTTGATCATCATGGCCCAGCGTATTTTCTCCTATATGACCGTTATGCAAATTACACGTATTATCATTTTCTTTTGGGCACAGCAAATTTTCATTTAATATTATATTATTATTTTCTACTTTATTCAATTCATCAAATTCATTTTTTTTCGCTTCTTTATCAATGTTATTTTCCATTTCTCCCTTTGCCATATTTACAATATTATTGCAATTTTTCATTTCATATTGATATTCTAGTTTATTAACATTTCTTTCATTGCTACTTACTTCTATATTCTCCTTTACGGATTTATTTATAGTATCCCTAATTTCTTTATTGTTTACTCCATCACAATTATTATTTTCAGGTGCTTTGAATGAGCATTCTGAATTGTACTCTTCATATTTTAAAAAGCTACTAGAATTGCCGCTATTTTTAAATTTATTTTTTTCAGCATTTTTATCAAAATTTGAATCATAATTTGTTTTTATGCTTTCATCGTCATCATTTTCAAAAGATAAATAATTTTTTGATAACCCATTTGATGTAAAGCAATATGTATCCTTTGTACTAATAGACATAAATTTGCGTGATGTATTATAAAATTTTTTTTTTTTCATATTTTCATTATTTGCTTCATTATTACATAATTCTAGAGCATTATCTTCTTCCTTTGCTAAAGTGTTTCCCTTATCATTTTGAGAAAAATAATCATCAGATGATTTTAAAACATTCACCGAATTTTTATTATTGGAATATTTGGATCTCTTAATGTCATAATCAGGGTCATTAGTATTATTACTGTTGCCATTGTTACTACCACTACTATAATTATTAGTATTAGAATGCTTAATATTTGTATTTGTGTTTTCTAATAGTGCACTATTTGTAGACCTACATTTTAACTCATTCTGACCATGTGCATGCCTGCAATTTTTGTCTGCCTTGCAATACCCATTAAGGAAAAATTTGCATAATGTTGTTTTGTAAAATTCATCAGTGGATCTTAGTTCTTCAACATGATGTGCAAATTTGCATTCTTTCTTGGATTTGAAACACATATTTTTCATAAAATTCCGGCACATTGCAGTTTTATATAAATTAGGAATTGGTTTTAATTCGTTTTGATCATGTGCATAAGGACACATATTATTAGAAAATCTTTTACATTTTTCTTTTGTATTCATATATGGACACATTTTTGTTTTACAAAATTGAAAATTTAATGCACTTTTAAAATCATAGTTCGCTTCCCTATTGGGCATACTACCATATGTATCAATTTTTTTTTCTTTCAATTTTGAATTATTACCAAAATTCATTTTTATCGACGCATTTGTATAATCATTTTTTTCTGCATCATCATCAAGTGTACTCATTTCGAATGACTTTATCCCCTCTTTATCATCGTAAATATTATTTTGGTTTAAAGATTTACTTTTTCCCATAAATCTGCTTCTTTTATTATCGATGTTATTCTCATTCTTTTTGATTCTCTCATTGTCATTTCTATCTATGATATCATCGTTATTCAGATCCTTGTCATTATTATTGTCTAAATCATAATTATGAGGAATGCTACTATTTTTTGCATTCATGTTTCCGTTTTTACAACTATTCCTAATATCTATGTTATTACTTATGCCGAAATGTTCGGGTGCTTTGACATCGTCATTTTTGTACGAATAAATTGGGGTGGTATCATTATAATTATTATCGTCTTTTTGTTTACCAATAAATGTGTGCATTTTTTTTTCGTGATTATTAAATCGTTTTTTTCTCTTATTTTCATAGTTACTAAAACTTCTCTTTTCAGTTGTAGCAATAAAAGATGTATCATTATTATTAAATATGTTTTTAGACAATTTTTCAATATTTTCTGGTATAATATTTGAATTGGAATATTTTTTACTAAGTGAATCATTTAAATTAGAACCCTTACTATTAATACAGCCTTCTTCATAGAAATAATTATATTCAGCCTTATTTTTTGGCAATTTTTTTAAATGCATATTTTTGTTGTTTTTCCCGTTATTAGATGAATAATCTTGAATCGTTTTAAAATTGTCAACAATATTATCGTTAATACAATTAATTCCCAGGGACAATTTGTTGCTTTCATGTACTTTGCTATTTATTTTAATTTCACTATTTTCATTTGGCTCATTGCTAGCAACTTCTTTATATATAGTTTTGCACTTTCCACCATTACTACTATTACTCTCATTACAACTATTATTAGTGTTATTTGGATCATGAGAACTATACGGTTCTATATTCTCATTTATTAATTCCCCATTGCATAACGTATCTCTTGAATTTCTATTATCATATAGAACACACTCCATTTTTTATTTATTTTTATTACGCATATAATATATATATATATAAATATATGTAGTTAGAATCTTAATTAATATATATCTATATGTTTACTACTAAAATAATACAATATTATTTTTATTATAGAAATGTATGCACCAAAAAGTGTGCAATAAACATACATATATATGAATTCAGTGAATTCGATGAATAATGGATCTATATAATAAGAATATAAAAACAATAACAACACTTAATTAGCATATGATAAATTTCATGAACAATTTTTTACACACACATAACTAGGCGTATAAAAATATATTAAATAAATAAATAAGGGAAATCATAAAAACATAATATAATTTTTGCTTTTTTTGTTTTTTATATATTTATATGTATTAATGTATTCATACTAATTAAAAAAATAGTAGATCTATGTAATTCGCGTTTTTTCGTATTAAGATCCGCGTGTGTGTACTTAAATAAATCAGACAACTAATAAAAATATATTTAAATTTATAACAATTCAATCAAAAAACAAAATAAATTATATAATTAATTGTATTTTCTTGAATATAATTCATATTTGACGAATAATGTTTTTTTATTCTGTAGATATAAAAATATTAATATAAGCATATATGTATTTTTATTCTCACAAAAAAATGTACTTTATTTTCCTCCCACTGTCATCTTATTTATTATACAACCAACATAATAAACTTGAGAAATGTTATATATAATAAATGGCGAAGAAAAAACACATTAACCGCATAAAATTGCTCGTTGTATATATATAAAAAAAAATAAAACATAAAATAAATTCCCCAATTTCTCACATACATATATATGTATGCATATATATTTTTTTTAATAAATTTAAATATATGTATATACAAGATTATGTTTATATATTCCTTTTTTTTAATTGTTATAGTAATATAAAGGCGAGCACACGCGCGTGTAACGAATTTATTACATGTTATTGCTGACTACGCACTAACAAAAAACGTATACACATATCTACATATTATGCATATATATATCATACATAAATATTTAGGATAAATAAATCTATAAGCACGTAAATTAACAGACATAAAATGTATACATTATAAAACATCCACGTATGCATATGTATTAATACATAAAATTTTCTTTAAATTATTAGGATATTAATATCCTACTACAAGTGATGTTTTTTCGAATATAATAAATGTGAATATATCATAAAATAACGAAAGAAATGCAAAGACATCACTTATTTAAAAAAACAATAATATTCCGTGAATAAATATAGAAAAAAAAACGGAAAAATCTTTATGGACTGTAGCATATATAAAATACCATATATTTTTTTTTTAATTATATTCTTATAGATAATATCTATTTAGTTCTAATTTCATTTATATTTTTAATTTTATTTTTTTTACTAAAAATGTAAAAAGCTATTTTTATAAAAATATTATATATTTTTTTTTTTTTGGATGTTTAAAAAAAAAAATTATAATTTGCACATTTTGTCCAATGAATAATAAAATCCTTGGCCCAAAAAAAAATAATAATAAAATTATGACAATGACATATATATATGCACATTTTTTTCCCTTTTTTCCACATATTTTAGCTATTTACAATAAAATTATGTATAATTTTATTACACAATAATATAGCTATGAAAAAATATATTACCGAAATAAGCATTTATTAAGCCTATATTTAGCACACATTTGTTATTTCATAAAATATATTTATTTATTTCTATTTTTACAGTACCATTTCTAATATTTATTTTTTACTGTTATATATATATATTATTTTGAGTATATTTCAAGCAGTTAAAAAATATGTACATGTTTTATAACGCGTATAAACGTAGTAACAAGTGTGTACACTTTTCAGTAATACTTATGTGTATAAATTTTATAAAATATTTTTTTTAACTATGCAAATGTAACATAATAAAATAAATATCTCTATATTTTTAATATAATATATAAATATTGATATATAATTCGAAAAAATTAATTTATAGTTTGTATCCTTTTCCAAAAAAATATGGAACATATTTTACGTAGTACATGCTTTAGACATATCCTGCATTGATGTTTTTTACTATATCACCTCATTCTAAAAAAATATTTTAATTATATATACAGTTAACTATTAAAATATTTCTATATTATTTGTCTTTTTTATTTAATTATAAAAATTTTTAAGAACATTTTAAATGCCTTTTCAATTTTGGAGGAATGTTTTAAAAGTTATTATAACCATAAAATAGACTACCTATATATACAAAAATTGCACTTTTTCAACATATTAATGGTATATTTTAAAATCATCAATGTAACAACCAAATTTATTTTTTATATTACTTTTCATTTTTTATTATATATACTAATAATAAAAATAACTCCATCCGTATCTCCATTACAGTTTAGCCTTAAAAATTATGAAAATCAATTAAATTTAATACAATTTATACATTATTCTTATAAAACCATGTCATATTATTTATTTCTTATCCTTTCAGTTATATTTTCCTATTAATCCCATATTAAAATGTGCCATCTCCAATTATAACACATAAATATAAAAAACGTAATTTTTGCTATATTATACTGCTATAAAAAATATTATATTAAATTATATTATATTAAATTATGCTTTATAAATTGCATTCATATCAAAAAAAGGGTTATAAAAATGTATACGATATATAAAATGTCAACTTTATATTTAAAACTTCACTGTTCGATGGCTTTGTATTTCATTCGTATAATAAAAAACAGCCTATAATTATACTATATACATACATTTCATTTATAATGGCATGGAATATAATTTACATTATCATGAATAAAATTATATTCAAGTAAAAGTCTTATATAAATCTATGGTTTATATATTATGTACGTTATGTTCATATTTTGGAGCATTTTGTCAAATATTTCAGAAATATGCCAAATCGATTATTAGAATAAATATTTCCATATATTAATATAAATGAAATATAAGTTGAAAAATGAAAATATATTTATTATACAATATATTATCAAAAATTCTGAATAAAAAAAAGTGTTCTACATAACACAAAATCCGATTCTGTTTTCCTACGTACCTATAGTTGCAATTTTAGTATTAATAATAAAATTGATCACATACTTTTTGTTTTTTTTACAATTTAAAAAAATAAAATAATAAATAAAACACTTTAAGATATCTTTATGATTTTATATTTCGATAAAAAAAAAAAAATATATATATAATACATATTTTTATTTGAATAAGGAGAAATGTTTATATTCATAATTAATATTTTCAAATTATAACTATGTTATAAATACATACCCACCGATATATTAAATGCATGTATTCATTTATATATTTAATAAATGAGATATATAATAATTGTGATAACATAAATATATAATTTAAATAAAAATACGCAATTTTCCTGATGTTGGATTTTTATAATATTTTTAATCGAAAATGCCACATATTAGAACCATGAACTCAAAAAAACCACCTGAAGGGTGGAATAAAGTTGAAACATTTTTAAATGAAATGAACCAAAAAATGAGAAGTTTAGAAAATGAAGATACATCAAAAAAAAGAAAAAATGAAATATTATGGCCAATATTTCAAATAAATCATCAAACTGCTCGTTATATTTATGAATTATACTATAAGAGAAAAGAAATATCAAGTAATTATAATAATAATACACACACCATTTAATTATATCATCGCTTGTAAATTCGTATCATCGTTGCATATTCACTGCTAATTTAATCTGTTCAAATTATATTTTTCATAATTATTTATTATACTATATATATATTTTTCCTTAATGTAGGAGAGTTATACGATTATTTGGTTCGAGAAAAATATGTTGATGGTGCTCTTATATCAAAATGGAGAAAACAGGGTTACGAAAATTTATGTTGTCTAAAATGTATACAAGTATCTGACAGTAATTTTAACAATGCATGTATTTGTAGAGTCCCAAAAAGCAATATAGGCAATAAAGTAAGCATTATTAAAGCAAATAGTTGATACATTTTTGTTAAGTCTGTGCTAATATATATAACTATTTCACATTTTATTTAGAAATATCATATAATTATTTCGTTTTTTCTCATTATAGGTTATCCAATGTGTTAATTGTGGATGCAGAGGTTGCGCAAGTGGAGACAGATGATAAATATTTATAATTATGTTTAATACCTTTTTGAATATTCCGTATATTATTTTTTGGCGTGTTTTTCCCTTTCACAAAAAATAATATTTTTATTTTTATTTGTTAAATATGATACAATTATTATAGACTCTTAAAAATAAAAAAACTATATTTTATTACATATTGTTTTATTATTATTTGTTTAATTTATATTTTATTTTTGATTAACGATCGAAATATAAAACCATATTATATGAAAAAAAAAAAATATATCACAAAACAAGTGCAAATAAAAATAAAAAGTAAATTCATATAGGGGACCATACAAAGCGTATTAGACATTAAAGGATTTTCCACAACCACATTTTTTCGTTGCATTTGGATTTATAAATCTGGGAAAAAATAAAATCGTAGTAAAATAAGGTGAAATAATATAAATAAACTATTAATTATTATTGTAAGATTATTTGAGAAACGAGTGTAAACAAATTGAAAGCAATGTTTTAAAGATGCACTATAATCATCAAATATAATTTATATTATATATATATTTATAAGAAATTACTTGAATCCACCATTAATTAAATCATTACTATAATCTAATATATTATTGTAAATGTAAATAACGCTAGTAGAATCTATAGATAAAATAAATTTTAATTCGTCGAATTGCTGGATGTAGTCATCAGGCTCAATGTCCTCCTTGGGTTAGAAACAAGAAATAAATTAGCATTGAAAAAATAATAAATATATATTTTAATTCGAATATAATAATATAATTAATTTTATTAAAAAAATCATTATATTTTATACCTTTTTTATTGGATTCAATTTGTACTTTAATCCTTTACAACCCCCATTTTCTACACACAATTTCAATATCAAGTTTTTGTCCTCGATCTCGGTTACTAATTGCTAAAAAGAAGTTTATTTACATATATACTAATAATTATTCTCACATATTGGATAAATAATGCACAATACATATAGTTGGTGTTAATTATAGTTGTTACAAGAATGTACAATATAGTTTATTACTTTTATTTTATTTTTAGCATTATCAGTTAATTTTATTATATGCTCATTGTCTTAAAAAAAAATATATATAATAAAAAATAAAATATGGGTATTTTTTTACTATTATTGTTATTGTATCTTTTTTATGTTAAATTGAAAAATATAATGAATTAATTATACTTTTAATTGACTCATCAACAGCATTAAGCCTTCTAATAAATTTCCTATCCATTACATTGTTATTAATATATTTGTTAGGAGTATATATGTATGATCTAGCATCACTGTATCTCAAGCTACTGGAGATCTTTATTGTTGCAGCAAACACAAACAAAAACAAAAAAATATTTATTATCATTTTGTAATATTTGATAAATATTTAGAAACCCTCAAAAAATATAAAAAATCTCTTATTTTTCAAATCGGCATTTTAGAAAAAGAGAAATGTATACATATAATGAGGAGTAAATGAACCAGAATAAAGATCAAATTGAGGTTATGTAATACACAATTTCTGATTCGGTATACTGTTTGTTTATTTTGGGGTTTATCCTTTTGTGTTTCCCTATGTATTAATATACGAATGCATATTCTTTTGTTTTCTTACACTTGAACACACTAAATATATAGTTACTATGTAATTGCTTACGTATTCTTCATATCGTTTTAGGGAATTTATTAATGCATACCATTTTGCATTTTTTATGTATATAGATGTGATGGGTGCTGCGCAAATTTAATAAATCCTTACAGTTAATAAAACACACTATTTTACTGCTTAAAAAAGTTGAATTTTTAACTTAAAAAAAAAAAATAAAATAAATTGTTTGTTCTGAATAAAGGCATATATAACGAATGCGTGAAGTTAAAGTTAAAGTTTGGGATTTTTCTAAATACATTAAAACACATGGATAGTGCAAATTGGGAAATATAATAAAACTAAAAATATGATACTTAAAAAAATAAATAAGATGAGTAAAAAAAATGATAAATAATTTATGAAGAATAAAACATTTAAACAAGTAAAAATAAATAAAAACATAACTAAAATGATTTAAAAGATTTTTAAAAGAACAAAATAGCCAGGAGATGAAAAAAATTGTTGTAAAATTTTGTGAAAATGAAAAAAAATTCGCTTCTTCAATATTATATATAATATATACTATGTATCATAATGGAAAATGAACACTTTAATTTACCATACTTATATAAAAAGGACATTCGAAATGTGCAATATGTACATATACATACGTACGCACTTGTACACACACATATGCATACGTAATCACATACATATATACATTGATATGCTCATGATTCTTGTTTGAATAAATATTTAACAGTAGAACCATTATGCACATGCTGCAATAGTAGCATATGTGAACAAAATATTCAAAAAAATTAAATAACTAAATATGGGAACAATGAAAAAATGGCTAAATGAAAAAAATTATAATATTTGTTATATTATTTCAATGATCACTGTTAAAAAACGTAGGTGTTTTCAACACTATTTCCCAAAGATTTACATGCTTTTTTATTTGGAAAAAATGAATCCTTATTGGTATTATATATATCATAAGGTAATGTATAAGCATTATATATGTTATTATCGATCGAATACTCACAATGGTGATCTCCTATATGAGTATCAGATAAAATGCTTCTAGTTCTTCTAAATCTTTCGTATAATGGGCGGAATTTTTTTCTTCCTACTGTTGTTCCTAACAATGACATAGGAAACAATCCCATATTTAAAATAACTTGTTTTGATAATTTTTTATTTTGCAATACTTGGGCATTGACATCTAAATTGTCTAAAGCGATATCTGGGACTTCTTTATCAACATATTTTCGTAAAAAAGCTATTTCTTGTACAGCTAGAATAGATATAAATAACACTGTTATTATAAAACCAATTACAAATAAAAGAATGGAATTAAAATTAAAATTTTCAAATTCATTAAATTTTACAAAACCCCCTAATGTTCCAAAAAATGTCCAAAATACATAATAAGTTGGTACTACAAGAGTTGCGTCTCCTCTTGTTAATCCTAGATTTAAAAAATGAATTTGTAAATATATTGATATTACTAAAAATATAAAACATAAATGTGGTAATGGGGTTTTATATATATGTTTATTAGTTATCCCGATATGTAAAAATGCAACAATTTCTTTAATTTCCAAAACACATTGTGAACCAATTAGTCCAGCTAAGAAACCATAAGCTAGTCCAATTGATTTAGGGTATATATTTTCAGGTTCATTTAAACTTTTAGTGCTCATAGGGGAATTTATATTATTTTTCTCTTCGTCATTTGGTCCAGATTTATCATCATACAAATTTAACTCTACATATCTTTTTGTAGTATAAATTTCTTCATTCTCTGTAATTATTTTATTTTCTTCGTGATTTAAATAAATTAATGTAAAAAAAGATAAAAAAATCGCAACAAAAATATAAAAAATATACCATGGATTTTTCCAACTATCAATTATATCAAGAGGATTAAAATCTACATTTATTTTATTGTCACATAAAAAAGAAGCACATGCACAAATACTAATTCCAAAAAATATCCCTAATGTTGATGTCATCTCAAGTTTTCCTAATTTTTCATTTAAATATATATTTGCTACAATAGCATTTGCAATTAGACCAAATGAATTAACTGGGGCTAATGTACTTGCAGGCGCAAATCCAAGTGCTATTATATGTAGAAATGATCCAAAACAATAAACAATAAAACCAACATACCATTTCGTATCACAAGAATAATTTGTAAGCATACTTTTCTTCTTTTTAGAGTCACTTAATCCTAATTTCATCAAAGAATTTGCAATTGCCATAAATATTGATCCAATTACGGTCAAAATTATCCCAAATACTAAGCTCACAGTATTATCCATTTCAAAACTTTTGTGTATGTGAAATCTCTCCATTTTTTTTTCTAATAATTTGTTCAATTATATATTTTATACTATTTAAATATCTTTTGTCTTTTCACTATTATATTAATAATATTCTTATTATAATCAATATATATGTATATACAAATAGTTTTCAATATAATCACCCTATAAATATGTAATTATGTGAACATTGTATTTAAGCTTTAATTATTTTTAATGTATGTCTATCCAAGTATACAATAATACATATGCGCCTATATTTATTATATATATTATGAATTAATTTAACTCCAATAATAATCTACATTTGATTAATTACCGATATAGGGGAAAAAATATAAAATATTATAAATGTTATATTTCCCAGCTAAAAAAAAAATTAACTATAATATTGTGAAAACCTGAATATTCATTTTTTATTCAAAATTATATAATTGTCTTCCCACAATTTCGATATTATAAATGCTAATCAATCATATATGTATGTGTGCATATAAATTTTATATAATGTGTAATATGTCTTTTATACTAAATATTAAAGGTATTACAAATTTTATGTTTTTTCTGTAAAATTATTTTCTTTAAAATTTCACACTATTTTTGTAATTATTCAATTATTGTTAATAAAATTATTATTTTTTTTGTAATACATAAAAATTATTCTTAAATGTGTGTACACGAGCGCTATCACTGTAGGTTTGAATAGGGAAAATAATTTCAAATGCTTCAACTTTACAAATTTTCAATGTTTATATTTTTAATATATTTTTTATTATTATATGTGGTACTACTTTTATTTTCAATATTTTTTATTATTATATGTGGTACTACTTTTATTTTCAATATTTTTTTATTCACTTTTTTTATCTCATATTATTTATTTATTTTTTGTATCAAAAGTGAAAAATGCAATGTGAATTTTTATTATCTTCCAAGAAATGCTACAAATACATAGCATTTAAAATGTATTATTTCTTTCACTATTTTACCAATAAATAATAAAATATTTATAATATGTTAAATATAAAAATATTTTTACTTTATGTAATCTCTATTTATTTATTACCTTCATTATTTTATTAAACAAAACGAAAAAAATAATAATTATATTGTCTAAAAACAGAACGAAACAACATTTGAAAACAGTGCATATGCATATATCCCGTAAATTTTGCACAGTTTTAATGCATATATATTTCATGAAAAATTATTTGTATTTTATTTTTTTTGAATATTTTTAATATTTGCGCAACTTTTTAAAAGTAAATTATTATCCTGTTTTACAAAGTTTTAAAGATATACTATTTTTATATAATATATATTGAAATATACACATATTGGTAAAATAATAGTGAACTATCAGTAAAATAATATGTATATATATTTATGAAACACATATGAATATTTACATAAACAATAATATTAACTAAACAAAAGAAAAATAGGACACAAAATATTTAGAACATATTGAAAGTTTCATAAACACATAAATTAAACGTAAAACCGAAACAGTAAAAAAGTAAAAACAATAAACATACAATTTGCATATCTTCATTTTTTCAAATTCACAATTTTTTAATAAAAAATTCAATAATGCTAAAATATAAAGCTTAATTATACCATAAAAATTCATATGTGCACATTAAATTATATTAATAGTGATGTGATTATTTTAATCTTAAACTTTTAAATACCAATAATGCTACATATTATGTTTTTCGGGGAATAATATAAATTAACTGAAGTTAAAACAAAGCCGTATTTTTTATGGAATACTGAAAATATACACATGTACACCCACGTATATATACATATATATGCCCACTAAATTCCACCACGTTTCATATCACAAAAATGCTATAATTTAATCTATAAAATATACAGAATTAACATGTTCTAAATATTTTTTAAATTTATTATTTGTTGGGTTTTGTGTTTAAATAAGTTTACTAAAAATTGAATAGCTAATTTTAATTTATATTAACTTATAAACTGTATTTCAACAAATACACAAATTATGATATAATCATGTGAAAAACAGATAAAACATTTTTAAAGTTCTTCAAAATTATAAACTTGTAAATGCATTGAATTGCTAAACAAAAATTGTATCATTTTACAAAACAAAAAAAGACGAAAAAAAAAAGTTTACACAAGTTCTAAGCTTGCCATCCTTGCTGCATCTCCTTTTCTACTTTTCGGTAAAAGTTTTATTTTTGTGTATCCCCCATTTCTTTCTTTATATTTAATGGGCGCCTTTAAAAAATATCAAATGAAAATAGTATGCATGATTTAACAAAATTGCAACTATATTAATTGTTACTATAAATTCAATTCACAATAAATAAAAAAATGAACACTTTTGCATAACAAGTATATATGAATGTACATATATATCAAATTACTTGCTTAACAATATTGAGGGCTAATTCTCTATCATAAATGTAGTTAGCTATTAGTCGATAACTGTATTGTTTGTTATTAAAGTGTTTTTTAGCATATGTTATTATTCTATCCACCTTCCTTCGAGCTTCTTTAGCTTTTGCTTCGGTTGTAATAATTTTTCCGTGTCTCAAAACCTGTTATAAGAAAATAAATAATTATATACACATGTTATATATCTATTATAGGCATATACGTTTCAAAAATTCATCACAGCAATATGAGTTCATATATATATACACATACACTAGTTGTTAATGCTCTAAGTAAGGCTCTCCTTTGTGATCTATCCCTTCCTAATTTCCTAAAATTTTTGTTCGTATGTGCTAATAATAGGCTATCTCTTTTATTTATGATATTTCTTACGGTATTTTTATTTATTGTAAAATTTATTGGAGCATTTCTATTTAACACATATGCCAATATGTTCTTGCATAGGAAAAATAATAATATACAGGTCTTCATTTCTTCATTTTTTTGAATAATATAAATGTATCATGAGTATATAAGTGAAATATTAAAAATAAAATTTATAAAACTCTTTAAATAATAAAAAAAAAATGAATTTATTTGGGGATGTTTGGTTAAAGCAATAAAAAATCCCAATCAATGCATTCAACCATATTCCTTTGAATTTGTTAATAATTTGTAATAACAATAAAATTGTAATTTATGAAATTTACCCTCTAATTTTTTTACAATTTTGAGATATTATATCATCAGAAAAAAAATGTTTAGAACAATATATGCATATACATAAAGGCATATTTTTATACCATTTATTTACGATTATTCATATAATCACATTTGGAAAAAAAAAAAAAAAAACATATAAATTATTAAGAACAAATAGTTATCTTTTTTTTTATTTATTTAAATAAAAATGGAAATTTTTTTTCAATAATTTCATTATATCACTATATATACAATCAAATATTTTTTAATGAGGATATAATTTGTAATTATAACCAAAATTGATTTAGGAATATTTGTTTTATTTTTAAAGTATAAAATATGATTATTTTTTATACTTGTACATATGTATTATAAAGTTATTTTTTATCATTTCAAAAAATGTGTAAAACATCACAAATATATTTAATATTAAAAATGGATTCAAACACAAAAATTCTTATATAACATTAATAATTGAAAAAAATGATAAAGGCAATAGATGGATATCCTAAGTTCATTCGATTTTAAATAAACTCTAAATATGCAATTGCATATATGCAAATTCTTTTGTCCATTCTGTTTCTGATATTCTATATACTTATTTTCTATGCTTCTTCATACTTTTTTTCTTTCGCATAATTCCTACTCGTGTCGGGCCTTTTTCTGTCTCAAATTCTGTTCGTTCTTGTATCCTAGAAAATCTTTCGAAATCTCCTATTAATGTGTTTGCAAATCCTTCAGTTATAGATGCAAACAAATTTAATAATCCAAAAATGGGTGAAAATATACATCTAAGAATACAAACTATTACGATGCATATTGTCTTTAATGTGCTATTTCCTTTATTAATAGAAACTTGTGGTTCAGTAAATAATGAAACCCAAGGCCTATAAAATGTATCAAGAATCAATCCATCCAATCCTAGTATTACAGAATCTAAAATACTTGGTGGTCTTGGCCTAGAACCTCCCATTATTTTATGACATACATTTAGCATATGACTTAATGATTGAAATAAACCACCAATAGTATTGACAACTAATATGATTATACCACATTTAAAACCCGACATAAATCCATCAAAAAAATTGGAACTATTTTTAACTCCTCTTATTGTTTCTTTAAATAAAGCATATAACCCTTTAATAAATCCTTTAATAAATGCAAACGGGTTAGATAACCATGCACTAGGTAATGATTGCCTTAAAAGTTGTCTAAAATATGTTACCTTTAATGATTGAATAAGGCTATCCCATGTACAAACCAGATAGCTTCTTTTTTGGGATATTAAATGTATACACATAGAAGGTGTATCTAATGGTAATGCATCCACAATATGTAATATTCTTCGAGATATTCGATGCTCTGATGTTCTAATTGAAGCAATTATTTCTATGGGGTGTATTTTAAGTTCTTTTATATATACCGGCTTACTTATTTTATTATCTACCCATCTTGGATTAGGATGTAAAAATAAATGTGATGAAAAGGTATTCATAAAAATTTGTTGGTTTTTGAAATATTGAATTTTTATAGGTAATAATCGTTCATCACTTATATTATTTATATTATAATATGTATTATTAATTAAGTTGTGGATTTTTTTATATTTATAATACCCTAATAATGCTTTGCAATGTTTTTTATATAATGCATTATTATATTTACTTTTGTTATTTTCTTGTGAATTAATATGATTAGAACTATTTGTTGAATCATCTGAATCGATGTTTTCTGACGTATTATTAAAATGTGTTATATTATTTTTTTTTAACATTTTTTCTTTAGGTGAACTAAAATAATAGGAATATATATTCGCTTTTATGTCTGCTTCGTTATTTTCTGTTATCTTTTTATTTCGCACTAAAACTGTGTAATTATTTTTATCTTGGTTTAATTTATTCATAATTATACTATTATTTGTTGTTTTGTTATTATTTAAAGATGATAAATAATTTTCCTCGTTATTCTTTATATTATCATTCATATATAATAATTTTAAAAAGTTTTTATCAGAATATATTTTCAAAGTCGTTCCAATCGCATCTTTAGCATTTTCTGATGTAGATATGAGAGGTGGTAATAATTTATATTCCTTTTCGTATAAAAGTAATAATTGTTTTTCTTTTTCTATTATTCTTATTATTTGTTCTATAACTAATAATTCAATATTAGCATTTAATGGAGATATTTTAATATTAATACTTTGATAAATTGGTGCTTGCTTATGTGAATCTACACAATATTGTTGCATTTGCATATATAAAAATACATCTTCATTGTCTTCTATATTTGTATTTTTTAATATAACTGGAATATCTCCTTTTACGAAATGATCAATATGTATATTTTTTATTATAAAGATCGAATCTATATGACTATTTAAAAAACCAAGTTGAAAATATTCTTCTAGCTCCTTTCTTTGTAAAATATTTATTGGTGTAAACATTTTATTTATATTACTGTTCATAATTTCTTTTCGATATATATGACTACTATATTTTATTTTTGTCAAATGCATAGCTATTATTACGTCTTGCCTATGTATCCAAGTAATAGTTAACCTAGGAATACTTATATTATATATGATAGGAATATTTGGAAAATTAAAATATACAAAATTCATTTTTTTATAATCCATAATATATTTTTTTTTCTTATTAGTACTACCATTTTTATTAGACAGCAATATTTTCTTCCTATTATTTAATTCGATTAATTTGTGTATTTTGCTAAAGTTTTTTGTGCTTACTATTTTTTTAGCTAACTTATAATTTTCTGTTATAACAATAGCTCTACTTCCATTATCTCTTATAATCAAAAATGAATACAATTTTTTGGATAACATTTTATGATTTACGGCGTTACTATCTTTTTTATAATAAAATCTCTTGTAATTTATTTCGTTTGTATTATGCCCTGAATTCTGAATTTGATCCATACCATCACATTTTTCTATATTTTCATTAAATCTATTGTATGAGTTTGAAATATAATTTTTCAAAATATCATTTTCATTACTATTATGACCTGTCTTTCTGTTATAATTATTATCACCATCAATATTTATACTTTTAATAACTTCCTCATTATTATTAACACATTCTTTAGTGGTTCTAGAATTATCAATATTCTTAATCAAACCATTATCTTTATTAGTAGTATTATCATCATTTTTCATATTAGCTTGGCTCGTTGCATTTAAATGAAAATTACTGAGATTATCATAAAAATAATCCGATTGTAATTCATTCGTAGATTTCTTAACACTATTAATATCAGAATATTTATTTTTTCGAGAATATATAAAACTCGATTCATTACTTTCGTATATTTTATATGGCAATGAAATTACATTATCTATAAATGAGTTAATAGGATTAACAGTCCAGACACTTTTTTGAACTCCTACAACTTTAAGAGCAATTTTTGAAGATTCGATTTCATTATTATGACGTAAAGTATAATAAGTAGATCGATATGGATAAATAATTTTTACAGATAAATCACTATTTTTATTTTTTTTATTTAAATATGTATCATAATTATTATTCAAATGTAATTTTTTTGTATATCTATTGACATGTGTTAAGTATGCTATCATATATTTAGTAGTATTTATTATCTCAAATTGTGGTCTAACTGGTAAACTAAGAATATAAAAATATCCATTATAAGTATAAGGTAATTGTTGTTTATCTCCGAATAAACCACTACAAACATTTACTTCTACTAATAAATTATTTGTGTTGTCTAATTGTGATTTATTTATATTATGTAATTCTATTTGAAAATTCGCAGGAACATTTTTGGGAATTAAGGAAAATGGTAAAGAACTATAACGATTATAACTGTCCTTTATTTGTAAATAATTTCTATGATAATGAAATGAAGATATTTCTCCACTCTTTATATATGTTTCATTATTTGAAATTACTAATGATTTATTACTATATTGGCCATCCTTATAATTATCAATTTCTTTACTTTTATCATCACCAATAATTTCCAAAGTTGCCAAATTCTTAGTATTATCATTACTTATGTGTTTTTCTTTCATCGTTCCATCTTCTGAAAAATCGGTTTTGCTGTTTTTGCTAAAAACTTTATTTCCATTTTGATAATTCCCATTTTGATAATTCATATCATTTTTAAATTTACCTTCAACTTTCCACGAACTTGTATGTAAATTTTGCTCATTCACATTTACACACAAATTATTATCCTTATTTTTAATATTATTGGAATTATTAGAATATAAATCTTTGTCTACTAACTCATTGATGCTATTGATTTTTGAGTTATTATCATACACTGTGTTAGAATTGGTAATATTATAGTTGCTGGTTTTTATATTTGATATCTCCATATTTTTTATGGAATGTTTTGTTTCGGTTTCATTCTGTGTATTTGAATTTATATAAATATCATTTCTTCCTCTAGGATTAGCTGCCACTATTTTAATATCAAATGGCAACCTATTTATAAAAATATAACTATTAACAAATGTAACAATTCTTGATTTATTAAAAGGCTCTTCTGCATATCTTACACAAATTCCCAAAGAAGTAAACCCATCCTCATAATAATCATTTTGTTTTTTAAACCTTTTTCTTTCTGATTTATTTCGATCTATATATCTAAATGGTATTTTCCCACTAGTTATTTGTGACCAATCATTATTATGAGAAATATCTACATTTTCATTATTATTTTTTGAATTCTTTTTATCTATCCATTTTTCTAACTCTTCTTTTTTATTCCAACTATTGTTTAATTCACTATCCTCAAATTTAACACGTGATATTTCATTACGTCTATTATTTTTATTTAAAGCAAACTTTGTTTCATTTTCATCCCCTTTATTAAAATTATTACTACTATCCGTCAACTTTCTGGATAGTATACTATTAGAACGATCTATTTTGCTCAATTGCATATCATTATTATTTAATGAAGTATCATAATTTTTACTATATGTATTATTAGTATTCCAGTTTTTCTTTTTATTTATACTAAACGGGGATGAAAATTTAAACTTTTCCTTTATTGATTTTTTTTCAATGGTATTTTTTTTTTCGTAACCACTTTCCATATTTTCAATTTGGCTCTTATATGTTTCACCTTTTTTCCATAGAATCTTTCTATTTTTAAATTTTCTTTTCATCATATTAAACTTTAAAAGTGTGTTACGCTTAAGGTTTTTTATCCTCCTCATGCCATTTATCATATATTTATTTTCATCCTTTTCATCACCTTTTTCGCTATTTTCTTTTTCCTCTGCATTTCGTTCTTCATCATATTCCTCATCGTTTATAATATCGTTCTTTTCTTTGAACAAGTTTGATATACTATATTTAAAACCGGACGTTTGGAAATTATCATAATCCTTTTCGTTCTCAAAAATGAATGATCCTATTATTTCACTTTTATAACTATTGTTTTCTACATTAAAAGATTTGTCTTTATGTTGTTTATTGTAAATTATGCTTCTTTTTTTATTTTTCCTTTTTTTATTCATTATAATTTTATATTTCTTCATATTACTTATTTTATATTTTTTTTTTTTTTTTTTTGGTGTTATTCTTTCCTCTCCGTTTTCTTTCACATTTTCTTCTTCATTTTTTTTTTTAATTGTGTTATCGTAATCATAATCACTATCTTCCAAATCTTCATCATTTCTTTCATATAAGTCTTGTTCTGCAAAATCGTCTATAAACTCATCATTTGGTTCGTCATTTGCTTTATTTTTTTTTAATGTTTTCATTTTAAATAATGTAAATCTTTTTTTTTTTTTAATTTTATCTAATGGATTTGATTCTTCTACGCTTTCATTTGTTTTTTTCGCTTTTTTACCTGCAAATAATATTTTTTTAGTTATCATAATTGTTTTAAATGGATTTATATAACGCTTATTTTTTTTGGATTTATTTTTTGTTTCGTTGTTTTTTTCTATGCTTCTATTTGTATCCTCTGAAATGTCTGAGAAATTAGAATCTCGAAGATTATATACATCTTTCTTATCATTCGAATTAAAGAATGAATCTTGTAAATGTTCTAAAGGAATTTCGGCATCATAATTTTTATCTAAGTAAATATTTTCTATATTATCACTCTTATCTTTTATTTCCTTATCATTGCTTTTTTCATCATTTGTAGCGCATTCGATTTCTTTGTCAATGATATCACTTTCGTTTCTTTTATCTAGTGTGTTGATTTCCTTAGAATCATTTAGCATGCTAGAATTTGTATTAACAAAATTATTTTCCGTATTTGTTTCCTGATTATGTTCAATATTCTGTTTTTTTATATATTCTAATATCTTTATTTCGTATTTTGTTTTGTCACTTTTATCTATAACATTTTGCACTATTTCTTTTTGGTTTTTTAAATTAATAACGTTTTCATAACTTTTTCGTATTTGCTCATACTTTCCCCAAAATCTTACCTTTTGTTTACGGTTAATTTTTCTATATATTAAATTGATCAAAGGTCTTGTCACATTAGTTTTGGTGCAATCAATCTTACCACTAACATTGCTGCATAATATTTTATTATTTATATTATCATGTTTATAAGATTTTATACGAATATTTTTTGCCTCTTCTTCAGTCATATATAAACGGCTATTAGGTGGTAATAATTTGTTATTTAAACATATACATACATTTGTAGTATTTTCAAAGAAAAATGGGAAATAAAAATCAATTTTTCTTCTAGACATGTCAGTCGATATATTTATTGTTTTAAAAACATGAAGATTATCATATATTTTTTTATTCATGTGGCTTATCTTATTTTCAAAATATATAAACTTTAATTCATCATATGTAAATATATTTCCAATTAAACCATATTTATGAAATAAGACTTTTGTTGAAGTAATAGTATCCGTACTAGGCATGTATATAGGGAAAAATTGTTCAGTCGCATATAAAAAGTTATTATTATTATTTATTTCATCATTACAATCAAACATTTGTATATTTTTTATATTATCATATAAATTTGTTCCATATTCACTATTGACACTATCACTAGAATAATTTTTATCATTTTTATTTTCACCATTTTCGAAATCATTTATTATTTTATAATGCATTAAAATGCTGTTCCTAGCTATGTTAGATTGATAATTTGTCTTTTTGTATTGCAAATAATTTATATTTCTTTTCATATCTTCATCATTATGCATAGTATAATTTTCTTCACCCGAATTATCAAGTCTATTTTTATTCTGTACATCATTATTTCGATTATTGTTATAGTCAGTTACAACGTTAAGACCAGAATTATTATTTGCACTTTTTGTATTTCCTTTTTTATAGTAAACTTCCTTATCATGATTTTCTGAGTTAATTCTATTTTTAATATTATTACTATAAAGCCCTTCCATTAAATCAGGTAGCTTAATATTAGAATAATCAAAATATGTTTTTACTTGATTAGTATAATCACAAATAAAATTCATTTTTTCTATCTGCACACCATGATAAAATATTTTCATGTAAAATAATTGTGTACATATAGGAAGACACCAATAATGATGAGGTAAAACTAAAGCATATAATTTTTCTTTTTTTAATATTTTTGTTATATCATCATTAGTTTCATAATTGTATTTAGACATTAGTTTTTTTTGATACACATTTTTGTTAATATTAAATATATTTTTTTCTTTTTTCCAAGATATTATAATTGTCATAGGATTTGGTAAATTGTTTTTAATTGTAACCATTGGTTCTATTACAACCGAATAACTATATGATGTTTCTTTTATATGTTGAGTAGGTACATCTTTTACCTTAACATAGCAATAAAACATTAATAAACTTTTAAAAACTAAATCTGATGGAGATATATTTAATTTTTTTTGATATAAATTGTTATTATTTAGCGAGTATTTATTTAATAATTTATATAGTATATGAAATGGTACAGATTCTATGTCTATATTTTCTTCATTAATATTATTCTTTATATTTTTACTATTATAATTCTTTTCTTTTTTTCTCAATATTTTAATATAAGGCAAAGAACAGTCATATAGCCAAAATAATGGAATAGCTCTTTTACTGAATGGTAATACATTAATATAATCTCCATTTTTTAATTTTTTCTCTTTTTTTTTCCTCTTCTCACGTTGTATAACAAATTTATTCATACTTTTATTACTATAATTCTCATTTTTTTTGAATTTACTATTTTTTTTCTTTTCCCCAAATTGGGTATTTTCAAAATCACACTCAGATCCTCCCCATCTTAATTCATTTCCTCCCACTTTTTTATTTCTTCTTAATTTCCATTTAAAGTTAACCCTAGAAAAATATTTTGTTTTACCTTCTTTGTAAATTCGGAAACATAGTCCTGTATTATTTTCTATCTGTATGCATGTACCAATTGAAAGACACCAAGTATTCCGTATTATCTCTGGTTCGACTAGCAATTTGTGTTTAACCTATAAATATGAATTAAAAAAATAGACAAATTAAATGGGGAAAATTATAAAGCTATCATGCACAAAATATTTATTCATAAAACACACAAAAATGTGTCATATAACAAATTTGATCATAATCAATAGATAAATATTTATGATAATTTGTCTTTCTTACATTTGGAACTTTATAAGCTCGAGAATATAAATCATCAGTATATAGAACTCCTATATATATCCATGATGATTGTTTTTTAATAATATTTATAATTTTATTATCATAGTTCAAATTTCTAAATAAAAAAGGCATTTTATGAGAAAACTGATATAAAATGTCATAAACATTTTGAGTATTATCATATAATAATTTTTTTTCTTCCTTAGCTATAGCGTTATATATATGTTGTTCTTTAAAACCTAATTGACTAATATCTTTAAATACATTAGTTAAATCATTTTCATTTGCTATTATAAAATCATCTGCGTTTTTATTATTTCTAAAATATTCTGAATTCACATCTTTATTTCCTTTCTTTTTATTAATACAAAAGTATAAACACTCACATGGAAATTTATGATATTCATTTTTGTTAATAATATTTAATTTCCATGTGTATTTATTATTTTTTATTCTTGTTTTATAAAAAATTATAATTTCTGAATGCAGATCATTATAAATTTCTATATTCGAATTTTTAACTTCATTCACATCATTTTTAAAATTTAAGTTGTAATATAAATATTTATATAAATATAAAAAGGACGTTGTTATATTTAAATTTATACTGGTTGAATAAAAATTTACATGTAAAATAGGAAAATGCTTGAATTCTTCATTTATTAATAATGTCATTGTAATTGGATTTATTATATTATCATGTACATTATACATATTGTCGTATGTGCTTAGACTTGTTTTAAATGTTAATTCCATTTTTATAAAATTTGTCTTTTTGTTATTTCTTATCATTTTTCTTTTTTGTTTAGATTTTTTTTTTTCTTTTTTTTTTTGAATTTCATCCTTTATCATTTTATTATAATTAACAATATTATTATTCATATCTGAACCTGAATATTCATACCATATAGTATCTATACAAATATTTTTATTTCTATTTTTGTTTATTTTATTTTCATCTTCCAAAGGATACATCCCTTCAAATTGTATTTCTTTGACATTTTTATTTAGATAAAAGCTCACATGCTCATTATAATTGTAGAAAAAAAAAGTATATTTATAAAGATAGGTATATAAATAGTAATTTAAATCATATATATTTAATGTTAATATGTGTTCATTATTTAATTGTCGTGTCTTTAGACATATATTATTTACACAAAATTGAATTTTTATTTTCTTTCCTCTTTTATTACATAAATAATGTTTTCTTTGTTTAATACCATCGGTTTTATTCAAATTTTTAGAGCTATTCGATTCAATTTTTTCTAAACTCATAGATATTTCATTTTTATTTGATTGCCTAACATTATTAATTTGTTCAATTTCTTTATCTTGATAATTTTCGTTGCTTAATTCTAAATCTGTGGAAATTAACGAATTTGTTGTTTCACTATCTTCCTCACCATTGTAAACCAACCCACTATAATTACCATTTTTAATTAAGTACTTATTTTTTATTTTAAATTCCCCTTTATCTTTAAATACATTATTATTCATTTCCAATGAAGGTTGATTTTTCAGAAAACCCTTTTTATCTTGTCTATTTTTAGTAATAACACCATATTTTCCTTTTCCAGTTTTGTATAAATATGGTTTATACAAGCAATACAATAATGATACAACAAAACTTGATATATTTTTTTGTGATGAACTATTTTCTTTAACCTCTTCTTCTTTTTTAATAGTTTTTTTAATTTCTTTTTGTAAGTACATATTTTCATTTATAATTTTATTACTACTATTTTTATTTAGATCGAAAATATTATTTTCAGTAGAACCGTTTTTAAATGAAACATATTTGCAATTATATGTACTTCTTCCTTTGTTATTATAATTCATATTATTAATGCTATTAAAATATTCATAAATATTTGTATTACATATTTCATCCGTAAAGTATCGAAAATATTTGTAGTCAAAATATTTTTGTATATTACATAAATAATATGGGAATTTGTTGTATTTTGAATATATTAATAAATAATAAAATAAATTGTCTACATATTTATTATTATATGCATAAAAACAATTTAACATTTTTAAGAAAATTAAACCACGACATATAATATTTTTTTCATTATTAATATCCGTAATTATAGCATACAAATGATTATATAAATAATATAAATTTTCCTTATACATTTCAATATAAACATATTTTTCTTTTAAACTTTGAATAATATCAATGTATTTTGTATTCATATTTTCTATATTTATTAGTTCTTGTAATTTATTATAACTATCAACTAATTTTAAATATATATTATAATTTTGCGCTAAAATATTTTTCCTAACATTATATGTAATATTTAATCTATCTTCAATATATTTATTATCATTTACACTATGAACAAATATTGTTTTTTCTTTTATTAAATTGTGTAAATTTCCGTTAAATGTGTATTTTCCTGAATCTTCATCATACACATTTTTACATTTGTCTTCGTTGAATGTCTCAATATCGTTGCTAAACATTATTGATTTTTTATCATTTTTATTTTTTCGCCCACTTACATCATATATACCATCTTCTACTTTGTCATAATCATTATCATATCTATTTAATAGATTCTTATCATTTTTATCTTTAATACTATTGCAACTTTTTTCAAGTAACATATTATATTCATTATTATATTTATTTTGTTCACAATTTTCATAAAAATTTGCTATTTCATTGTCTTTTGGAGAAGTCTTATTTTTTTCTGTTTCCTCTTCCTTTTTCTTCCTTTTTAGTAGCTTCAATTTTTTGTGAACAATTTGTTTGTTCAATTTATTTAAGGTGGAAACATTTTTCAAATAAAGATTTTTTATCAATAATTTTTTATTAGATTTTTGAATAATAGATTTATTTTTTTTCTCTTCAAATGGATCAATATGTATGTTTTTAATAAATGCGAGATAATTTTTATAAAAGGAAGCAAAATATATATTATAAATAAAATTTTTCTGAAGCTTATATAACTCTTTTATGTTATCTATAGTAATATTTATTAGCAAATCATAAAAAGTTATTTTTAATATATTTTTAAAACTTTGTGAATTTATATTTAAAGTTGCATAGTTTATATTTAAAAGCCAATCATTTTCGTCTTTAATATTAGGCATAAATATATTGTTGTTATGATTTAAAAATATATTATACCTGTCTTTATACAATATTTTGTTCATATTATTTATCATACACAACAAATCAGGAAACATTTCAGGAATTCTTTTCATTTCATTTTTATCAAAATTTTTAAATGGTATAATTCCATAATTATCATCCTCATTAATGCTAGATTTTTCAGAATTATTTATGTATCCCATATTAGTATCGTATATATTGCTATTTTTATAATTAACAATATGTGATCCATAATTAAAATCATTATTTTCTAATGATATTTTTTTATTTTTAAAATAATTCCCTTGATGATTCGTTTCCCTTTCTCTAAGTCTATTAACTTCATCCTTATAAATTTCATTATAATGTTCATCACGTTGATAATTGCAATAATCATTGTAATGCTTCTTTATTTCGTTTTTGCGTTTTAAATATTTTTTTATAATTTTTATATTTTGCATTTCGTTATAATATATATTATAAAAATTGCTATTATCATAAAATCCATATTCGAGTTTTTTTTTAACAGAGTTATAATCCTCTATATTTATATATTCTTCATTTTTGTAAACACTATTTCTTATTCTGCTTTTAGTTGGAGAATTTAAATCAAGCGCGATGGAATTGTATGGAAAGACATTCAAATTGTTGTTGCCTTTATATAATTTTAATTTATTATGTATTTCATAAAAATTATAACATTTACCTAACATTATATTAAAATTATTTAGTTCCATTCTGAATTTTAACGAATCTGCGTTTTTGTGTTCTCTAAAATATATAGTTGTGCTAAATAATAAAGCTAGACATATATTTCTATTATTGTCACTTATGTTTTTTTTTTTTTTCCATTTTAAATATTCAATTTTTCTTTTCTTTATTAATGAATATTTAGAAATTTCATTCTCTTTTCCTAACAACTCATCAAAATTTATTTCTTTTTTCTTATATTTTTTCGTTTTTTCTAATAAATAAGATAATTTGAATTTTTTATTTCCATCTATATATTCGCTTCCCAATAATGAAGAATCATATGAATCGGACAAATCAGATACACCAATTTCACTACTATCTTCATTATAATATTTCTCTGTATTATCATCACTTAATGTCCTAGTAATTTTTCTATTAGCGATATTTCCTCTTTTATTATTTTTTGCAAAATTAATATTTATTCCATGATCTGTATTATGATCAATACTATTTATATTACCCACATTATCACATACTGAATTTTCATTTAAATTTTCATCATTGTATTTAGATAATTTTACTTTTTTCGCCATATAAAATACTTGTCTATTAATATTTTTGCTCATATATGTATTAAAATTATTTCGATATAATTTTACAATATTTAAAGTATTTAAATTTTGTTCTGAGTTACTAGAACTAAAAGATTTTATATTTGATTTATTGGAATTGTGTACTATGTCGTGTGATAAATTTCTATTATTGTATGATTTGATAGTTATTTTTTTTTTTTTTTTCAAATTATCCTTTTGTAATAAATCAGTTATATTTTTATTATTTTCGTTTTCATCCTTCGATTGCTCAGACTTTGAATTCGCTGTATATTTATCAGAATAATATTTATCTTTTGGTTTTTTTTTTTTTAAAAAGTAACTCATATTTATTCCATTTACTTTATCACCATTGTATTTTGATAAATCATCCTGAATTATCCAAACTTCAAAATGGTTTATTGACATTTTTAAATTAATATGTTTTTTACGAAAATTTTCTATACTAGTATAGCAAAATGAATTCTCATTTAACATATTTTGTTCACCTTTTTTAAGTCCCCCGTTTTGCGTATTTGTGTTAAAATATTTGGAATATTTATTTGGATGTTTTGATTTTAGAATATTAGTGGCACTATTGTCTTTTTTTTGATCATTTTCATTTTTATGTAATTTGGTAAATGATAATTTCCTAGTAAACAATTTCTGAAACGTTGTTTTTATTTTTCTAGACAACCCTTTTACTTCATTTCCATTTTCGCTGTATTCTTTTTTTTTATTATCATTCGTATTTGTATTTATTAGATTATTTTTATTTGGATTTTCATAATCTATAGAAGAATATTTTATGTGCACTTTGTTATTTTTTAAATTATTTAAACTGTTATAATTTTCTGTTCTTTCACTTTTAATATCAACATTGTTTATATCCTTTCTAGTTATTTTATTATTATTTTTTATTTGGTTTTCTTTATCCATTTCATAAGAATAATCTTCCTTTTCTAAGCTGTGCAAATTATCAGTTTCTTTTATTCGTAAAGTATTCCAATTTCGATTTAATTTTATATTTCTATCATAAGCATTATATGTATTAAACGATTTAAATAAATTTGTACTATGATTGTTATCATTTTTTATATAAGATTTGTATTTTTCTATTTTTTGAATTTTCTTTTCCTTCTTTCTTTTTTCTCTTATTTTGGAATCATTAACTTTTATTTGATCTTTTACACTATGTTTTCTACTAATATCGTAGCCACTATTACTACCATAAGTATTATTAGTATATTCATTTGACTTGTTTTTATTTTTTACTTTCGATTTTTTTCTCATCATAAATTTTCGCTGTTTTGAAATTTCTTCATATATTTTATTTTTATTAACTAATGATTTATTTAATTCGATCTTTTTAATAGGGTACGTATAATTACACTCATTAATGAATGTTCCGTCATTCGACGAATAATTTAAAACTGTTTTATATTTAGAATAAAAATATAAAAAGAATATTAAATTGCTATTTATAAATGCTAATAAATAATAATTTTTATCTGACAATTCTTTTAACCATTTATTGTTATTAATTTGATAATCGTATTTGTTTATGAATAAATTTTTATAATTAATTTTATTTTTATAAGCAAATAAAAATTTAGATAACCAATTAATAGTAGATGGCGATTTCATATCACTATCCTTTCCAGACAATTCTCTAATTTCTTTCTTATTACTACTATTACAATGATTATCATAATTGATTGTCTTATTTCGACTTTTACTCTCTTCTATGAATATATTGTCTAAATTATTTTCAATAAATTGATTTTCTTCATTTGTTTGTGATTTATGTTGTAAATAATTATTTGAATCTTTCTTTTGGCATAGACCATTCAATGCATTTTGACTAATATCACTACTATGGGCATCGATATTATCATTATTTATTGAATTCATATAAAATAAATCAAATTTATTATTATTTTCAAGATGTTTGTTTTTAGATACATTTATATAATTACGCAATAAATTGTTATATAACAATAAGCCCTTTTGAAAATTGTCTACGTTAATACCTGATGCGATCTCTATTAAATCGGATATATAAACTTCTGGATATATTATATATACATATAAAAAGGAAAAAATACTACTTATCATTTCTGTAAAATAATTTATTAAATTCATAATTGTTTTATTATGTAATGTAAATCTAGTATTTTTCACATTTATATTTAAATTAGCACTTTTATAATTTTCATTTGCTATTATGTAAAGTTGATTATTATATATTTCCTTCTCTATTATTTGCAAATAGTTATTTCTATTCAAATTATCTTTAAACGTATTATCATTTTTGTATAAATAATTGTATATACTTAGTATTTTATCACATAACTTAAGATATTCTTTTTCTGCCTCATTTTTTATAAACAAACGATATTGAAAAATATTGTTGCATATATTTATTTGGTTGTAATCATATATAATTAACTTATTTATGTATAATGATAATTTAAAACCTTTACTAAATGAAGGTAAGGAAAAAAACACATTTTCAAGATTAATAACCCATTTATTATTTTGAATAATTTCATAAAAAATTAAATTATTTTCATTATTTTCAGTTAACTTATTATATACTTTTTTAATATAATTATTCAATATTTTTTTCTTCTTTTTGATATATTTTTTTTTATTAAAATGTGGTTTCAAATAATGTCTACCACTATTTGTTACATTTTGAAAATGTTCAATTATGTTTGATCTACTAGATTGATTAGATCCTTCATTCATTTTTTTTAACATTTTATGTTTTATTGATATAGAATTCATTTTACACATACTATCAGAAAAATTACCACTTTTTCTATTGTATTTTCCCATTCTATATTTGGTATATCTATTCAAATAGTCTTTATTATTTTTGTAATTTTTGTAATTTTTGTAATTTTTGCTATTTCCATTTTTGTCAAATAATATTTTTGAATTAAATCCCATAGAAGAATTTAAAACATGTGACGCATCTTCAAAATCATCAAAAGAAGAATATGTCAAAGACGAATAAGAGTAAATTTCATTACTACCCTTATCTGTTTTTTTTAAGTTATTACTATAAAAATCAGACATGCTAATTATATGATCACTTTTGAGATTATCATTATAAAATATACTGTTACTATATGAACGCTTAATTTTATTATTTATATCTATTTTTTTTTTGCGATTTTTTTGATGCCTTATTTTCATTTTATTTCTTTTTTGAATAGAACCTTGATAAACTCCTGAACTACTACATGAATTTGTATCACCATTACACACATTATACGTTTTATCATTTTCATTTTTTTGATTTTTTGTTTTTTTCTTTATATGCATATCATCAGTTTCGATTTCTTCTAATATATATTGTAAATCATATTCTAAATTTTTGGAAAGGTTTTTTATTTTGTTTAATTTAAGAGTTGAAAAATTCATTTTATATTTATATATTATTATACTTAATACATCATTCAAATTTTGATATTTATTAATATTATTACATAAAACTATAGAAGACAGTTGAATAGATATTCTCTTTACATTTTTCTCATTAATGCACATAACATAAAAACTATTATCATCATAATAATTTGTAAATCTGGTATAAATTAATTTATTCATTGTGTTTGAAAAAATATCGTCTTCAATATACTCAAAACCGTTAACAGAATTATGATTTTTTTCTTTTTTTATTTTTTCATATTGTTCTTTAGACATATAAATATAATTATTATTATAAAATGGATGTCCACATTCTATTAATAAGTAATTACAGTCATAAATATATGAACAATCTAATATATTTATATCAATATTATTTATATCAATATTAACTATAATTTGATTATTTTTTACTTTATCCTTAATTTTTGAAGATATTTTACTGAGTCCATTCATAAATTTGTATAGCTTATCATTCTCAACAAAGTTTGACATCAAATTTTTATCTTCATGATGCTGTTCTTTTTCAATATTTTTATTATTCTCTTTTGTTATAAAATCGGGGGTTATATTTTTTAAAGGATATTTTACTTCCATAATATTTGTAAAATTGTTCAAAGTGTATTTATCATCTTCAGATTTATCAATTATATTCGTATTATTATTATTTAATTCCTTAAATTGATTATAATAATTCTTAATTTTTTTATATCTTCGATTAAAATATTTTTTTGTCTCTTCTATATCATATACTATTAAACTTTTATTTAAATTGTTAAATAGATAAAAATTATAAGTAGACAAGAAATAAGGGTCTATATTTATGGTAGATGAATATATATTAATATAAAATTTTAATGTTTTAGCATTTTCTTTAGATTTTTTATCAATATCATTAGAATTTAATGATAAATAAATATGACTATCTTTCCAAGAATGCTGTTTTAAAAAATCATTTTTATATATTAAATAATTATTAAAAATATTACATTTATTATTATTTTGAAAATTCCATTGATCATAAAAAATATTATTATTTTCATCATTAGAAAAATTATACACAATTTTAGAATCTTTTATATTTTTTTT